>NC_053394.1:236530724-236828429 GCF_905171765.1 Bufo bufo
TATCTTTTTCCTCTTTTTTAGCACTTTTTTTATCAATCATTACTTATTGTATATGAACATGAATCGATTATGCAGCCATTTACTTATATTTATTCACTATTACTATTCTGTCAATATATGTTGGGATATCCGCATCTATATAAAGCGGTATTCAACTTATGCCCCTAAATTCAATATACCATCGAACTTTAAAAATGTTTTTGGTGCAGGAATATTTCTGCACTATGGTTCAAGGACCTTTCTGACATGCCGCGTCAGGGGGCGGAATTGCGTATGCTGCCGCCCGACTGGCCATCCGGCGGCAGGGCACGCCTACTGCCTCTTCGGCGATACCTTGTCATTAGAGTTGAGCGAACACCTGGATGTTCGGGTTCGAGAAGTTCGGCCGAACTTCCCGAAAATGTTCGTGTTCGCGATCCGAACTCGACCCGAACTTCGCCCCGAACCCCATTGAAGTCAATAGGGACCCGAACTTTTCGGCACTAAAAAGGCTGTAAAATAACCCAGGAAAGGGCTAGAGGGCTGCAAAAGGCAGCAAAATATAGGTAAATCCCCTGCAAACAAATGTGTATAGGGAAATTAATTAAAAAAATAAAAAATAAAAAAATTAACCAATATCAATTGGAGAGAGGTCCCATAGCAGAGAATCAGGCTTCATGTCACCCACCACTGGAACAGGCCACTGTGAGATATTTAGGTCCCGGCACCCAGACAGAGGAGAGAGGTCCCATAGCAGAGAATCAGGCTTCATGCCACCCACCACTGGAACAAGCCATTGTCAGATATTTTTAGGCCCCGGCACCCAGACAGAGGAGAGAGGTCCCATAGCAGAGATTCAGGCTTCATGTCATAGCAGAGAATCAGGCTTCATGTCACCCACCACTAGAACAGGCCACTGTCAGATATTTTTAGGCCCCGGCACTCAGACAGAGGAGAGAGGTCCCATAGCAGAGAATCAGGCTTCATGTCACCCACAACTGGAACAGGCCACTGTGAGATATTTAGGCCCCGGCACCCAGACAGAGGAGAGAGGTCCCATTGCAGAGAATCAGGCTTCATGTCATAGCAGACAATCAGGCTTCATGTCACCCACCACTGGAACAGGCCACTGTCAGATATTTTTAGGCCCCGGCACCCAGATAGAGGAGAGAGGTCCCATAGCAGAGAATCAGGCTTCATGTTATAGCAGAGAATCAGGCTTCATGTCACCCACCACTGGAACAGGCCACTGTGAGATATTTAGGCCCCGGCACCCAGACAGAGGAGAGGGGTCCCATAGCAGAGAATCAGGCTTCATGTCATAGCAGAGAATCAGGCTTCATGTCACCGACCACTGGAACAGGCCACTGTCAGATATTTTTAGGCCCCGGCACCCAGACAGAGATGAGAGGTCCCATAGCAGAGAATCAGGCTTCATGTCATAGCAGAGAATCAGGCTTCATGTCACCCACCACTGGAACAGGTCACTGTCAGATATTTTTAGGCCCCAGCACCCAGACAGAGGAGAGAGGTCCCATAGCAGAGATTCAGGCTTCATGTTATAGCAGAGAATCAGGCTTCATGTCACCCGACACTGGAACAGGCCACTGTCAGATATTTTTAGGCCCGGCACCCAGACAGAGGAGAGAGGTCCCATAGCAGAGAATCAGGCTTCATGTCACCCACCACTGGAACAGGCCACTGTCAGATATTTTTAGGCCCCGGCACTCAGACAGAGGAGAGAGGTCCCATAGCAGAGAATCAGGCTTCATGTCACCCACCACTGGAACAGGCCACTGTCAGATATTTTTAGGCCCCGGCACTCAGACAGAGGAGAAAGGTCCCATAGCAAAGAATCAGGTTTCATGTCACCCACCACTTGAACAGGCCATTGTCAGATATTTTTAGGCCCCGGCACCCAGACAGAGGAGAGGTTCATTCAACTTTGGGTTGATCCGCAATATAATGGTAAAATTAAATAAAGAGGATTGAATGAGGAAGTGCCCTGGAGTACAAGAATATATGGTTAAGAGGAGGTAGTTATAAATGTCTAATCTGCACAAGGGATGGAAAGGTCCTGTGGGATCCATGCCTGGTTCATTTTTATGAACGTCAGCTTGTCCACATTGGCTGTAGACAGGCGGCTGGGTTTGTCTGTAATGACGCCCCCTGCCGTGCTGAATACACGTTCAGACAAAACGCTGGCCGCCGGGCAGGCCAGCACCTCCAAGGAATAAAAGGCTAGCTCTGGCCACGTGGACAATTTGGAGACCCAGAAGTTGAATGGGGCCGAACCATCAGTCAGTACGTGGAGGGGTGTGCACACGTACTGTTCCACCATGTTAGTGAAATGTTGCCTCCTGCTAACACGTTCCGTATCAGGTGTTGGTGCAGTGAGCTGTGGCGTGGTGACAAAACTTTTCCACATCTCTGCCATGCTAACCCTGCCCTCAGAGGAGCTGGCCGTGACACAGCTGCGTTGGCGACTTCTTGCTCATTCTCTGCCTTCGCCTTGGGCTTCCACTTGTTCCCCTGTGACATTTGGGAATACTCTCAGTAGCGCGTCTACCAACGTGCGCTTGTACTCGCGCATCTTCCTATCACGCTCCAGTGCAGGAAGTAAGGTGGGCACATTGTCTTTGTACCGGGGATCCAGCAGAGTGGCAACCCAGTAGTCCGCACACGTTAAAATGTGGGCAACTTTGCTGTCATTGCGCAGGCACTGCAGCATGTAGTCGCTCATGTGTGCCAGGCTTCCCAGAGGTAAGGACAAGCTGTCCTCTGTGGGAGGCATATCGTCATCGTCCTCCGTTTCCCCCCAGCCACGCACCAGTGATGGGCCCGAGCTGCATTGGGTGCCAGCCCGCTGTGAACATGTTTCATCCTCATCCTCCTCCACCTCATCCTCGTCCTCCTCGTCCTCCAGTAGTGGGTCCTGGCTGGCCACATTTGTACCTGGCCTCTGCTGTTGCAAAAAAACTCCCTCTGAGTCACTTCTAAGAGACTGGCCTAAAAGTGCTAAAATGACCCCTCTTCCTCCTCCTCCTCCTGGGCCACCTCCTCTTCCATCATCGCCCTAAGTGTTTTCTCAAGGAGACATAGAAGTGGTATTGTAATTCTGATAACGGCGTCATCGCCACTGGCCATGTTGGTGGAGTACTCGAAACAGCGCAACAGGGCACACAGGTCTCCCATGGAGGCCCAGTCATTGGTGGTGAAGTGGTGCTGTTCCGCAGTGCGACTGACCCGTGCGTGCTGCAGCTGAAACTCCACTATGGCCTGCTGCTGCTCGCACAGTCTGTCCAGCATGTGCAAGGTGGAGTTCCATCTGGTGGGCACGTCGCATATGAGGCGGTGAGCGGGGCGGCCGAAGTTACGCTGTAGCGCAGACAGGCGAGCAGCGGCAGGATGTGAACGCTGGAAGCGCGAACAGACGGCCCGCACTTTATGCAGAAGCTCTGACATGTCGGGGTAGTTGTGAATGAACTTCTGCACCACCAAATTTAGCACATGCGCCAGGCAAGGGATGTGCATCAAACCAGCTTGTCCCAGAGCTGCGACGAGATTTCGCCCATTATCGCATACCACCAGGCCGGGCTTGAGGCTCACCGGCAGCAACCACTCGTCGGTCTGTTGTTCAATACCCCGCCACAACTCCTGCGCGGTGTGGGGCCTGTCCCCCAAACATATGAGTTTCAGAATGGCATGCTGACGTTTACCCCGGGCTGTGCTGAAGTTGGTGGTGAAGGTGTGTGGCTGACTGGATGAGCAGGTGGAAGAAGAGGAGGAGGAAGCCGAGTAGGAGGAGGAGGCTACAGGAGGCAAAGAATGTTGCCCTACGATCCTTGGCGGTGGAAGGATGTGCGCCAAAGAGCTTTCCGCCTGGGGCCCAGCCGCCACTACATTTACCCAGTGTGCAGTTAGGGAGATATAGCGTCCCTGGCCATGCTTACTGGTCCACGTATCTGTGGTTAGGTGGACCTTGCCACAGATGGCGTTGCGCAGTGCACACTTGATTTTATCGGATACTTGGTTGTGCAGGGAAGGCACGGCTCTCTTGGAGAAGTAGTGGCGGCTGGGAACAACATACTGTGGGATAGCAAGCGACATGAGCTGTTTAAAGCTGTCTGCATCCACCAGCCTGAATGACAGCATTTCATAGGCCAGTAGTTTAGAAATGCTGGCATTCAGGGCCAGTGATCGAGCATGGCTAGGTGGGAATTTACACTTTCTTTCAAATGTTTGTGAGATGGAGAGCTGAACGCTGCCGTGTGACATGGTGGAGATGCTTGGTGACGGAGGTGGTGGTGTTGGTGGTACATCCTCTGTATGCTGGGCGGCAGGTGCCAACGTTCCTCCAGAGGCGGAGGAAGAGGCCGAGGCGGCAGCAGCAGAAGAGGTAGCAGGGGGAGCATGAGTGAGTTCCTTGTTTTTAAGTTGTTTACTCCACTGCAGTTTATGCTTTGCATGCAGATGCCTGGTCATGCAGGTTGTGCTAAGGTTCAGAACGTTAATGCCTCGCTTCAGGCTCTGATGGCACAGCGTGCAAACCACTCGGGTCTTGTCGTCAGCACATTGCTTGAAGATCTGCCATGCCAGGGAACTCCTTGAAGCTGCCTTTGGGGTGCTCGGTCCCAGGTGGCGTGGCCAGTAGCAGGCGAACTCTCTTAGCGGCGGGTGTTCTGCTTTTGCCCACTGCTCCCTCTTTTCTACGCTGTTGGCTCGGTCTCACCACTGCCTCTTCCTCTGAACTCTGAAAGTCAGTGGCACGACCTTCATTCCATGTGGGGTCTACAACCTCATCGTCCCTTGCATCGTCTTCCACCCAGTCTTCCTCCCTGACCTCCTGCTCAGTCTGCACACTGAAGAAAGACGCAGCAGTTGGCACCTGTGTTTCGTCATCATCAGAGACGTGCTGAGGTGGTATTCCTATGTCCTCATCATCAGGAAACATAAGTGGTTGTGCGTCAGTGCATTCTATGTCTTCCACCGCTGGGTAAGGGCTAGGTGGATGCCTTTGGGAAACCCTGCCAGCAGAGTCTCCAAACAGCATAAGAGACTGCTGCATAACTTGAGGCTCAGACAGTTTCCCTGATATGCATGGGTGTGATGTGACAGACTGATGGGCTTGGTTTTCAGGCGCCATCTGTGCGCTTTCTGCAGAAGACTGGGTGGGAGATAATGTGAACGTGCTGGATGCACTGTCGGCCACCCAATTGACTAATGCCTGTACCTGCTCAGGCCTTACCATCCTTAGAACGGCATTGGGCCCCACCAAATATCGCTGTAAATTCTGGTGGCTACTGGGACCTGAGGTAGTTGGTTCACTAGGACGTGTGGCTGTGGCCACGTCCTCTCCCAGCACCAGAGGGTCCACTAACACCACCACGACCATGTCCGCGTCCCTTACTAGATGTTTTCCTCATTGTTACCGTTCACCACAATAAGAAAAAAAATATTTGGCCCAATGTATTGAATTCAAATTCAGGCCTTTTTTTACAGGCACCTAACACTATCTGGCTATCTATTTAAGTACCGTATTACACTAATACAGGCACAGCAGTAACCACAGATTTAGCTGAATATAAATTGTAGGCCTAGTATTTAGGCCCTGGATGACAGGTATCCTTTTACGGAGAGAATTAGACTTGGAGATGCACGGTAGCGTGTGAAGTTATTGAGGATGACCCTATCAGCACTTGAATTTGCACCTTGAATGTAATATACCCTTTTACGGACAGAAATACACTATGTGAGATGCACAATAGTGCGTGCAAATTTAGAGGCTTATGCTTTCAGCAATTGTAATTTAACAGTTTGTGTAATATACCCTTTTACGGACAGATTTAAACTTGGCCTGCAACAGCAGAAACCACTGATTTAGGGTATTGCTATTTTGGGATTTTAATTTCAGCCCAGAACAAAAACTATGCTTTGACGGACACTAAAAAACTTGTCCAGCCACAGCTGGAACACCAGATTTAGGGTATTGCTATTTTGGCAATTGAATTTCACCCCAGAAAAAAATATATCCTTTGCCAGACAGCAGACAGTATTACACTTGGCTAGCCACAGCTGGAACACCAGATTTAGGGGATTGCTATTTTTGCAAGTGAATTTCACCCCTCAATAAAATATAGAAAATTCTATCCTGAGTTTCTATGGGTGACAATAAGCACAGCCAAGCCCCTGATGTAGGATATAGCAAAAAAAAATATATATATACTATTGATGGTTAAATGGACTTGGTGGCAGCTTGTGCTGGCGCACCATAAGACACAAAATGGCCGCCGATCACCCCAGAAAAAAGTGACAGAAAAACGCTCTGGGCAGCCTAAAAACAGTGAGCAATTAACTAGCAGAAGTTGAATGATTCACAGCTGTAGATCGATCACTTCTTTAAGTGTTTTTGCTGAGTTAATCCCTACCTAATCTCACCCTAACAGCAGCTGCATCCTCTCCCTACACTGATCAGAGCAGAGTGACGTGCGGCGTTACCTGACTCCAGCTTAAATACAGGCTGGGTCACATGATGCACTGGACAATCACAGCCATGCCAATAGTAGGCATGGCTGTAATGGCCTCTTGGGGCAAGTAGTATGACGCTTGTTGATTGGCTGCTTTGCAGCCTTTCAAAAAGCGCCAAGAAAGCGCCGAACACCGAACCCGAACCCAAACTTTTACGTAAATGTTCGGGTTCGCTCATCCCTAGTTACGAATTACATAAAAATTTTCCCGCCAAACTAATTCAAAGTTTTTGCTGTGCCATTTCTGTATTTTTTCTGCTAGAATTTTACAAAAACATTGCAGTGAAGGCACTGCTGGGTGTTACCATTAGCAGTTGTGCCTGACTCTGTCCAATACGTGCTGCTGGTGTCAGACTGTGCAGGGACAACCACCCAACTGTTTACACTAATCTGTACCTTTACAGCAAGCTTCTGACAATTTATTCATAACTTCTAGTAGAAATAACAGAGGAAAGGCACAATATAGACACATAAGAATAAATGCTCCCGAGTTGTTATTACATGGGGAATGCAAGTAGTTGCTAAAACAGGCATGTCAGGAGAGGCGATAAGTCTTCTTAAAAGCCGTGTACAGATGTAGCTGAGATAACCTCAATGTTTAACATGTTAAGTAAACAATGACAAGAAAATGTTAATTGACCTTTTCAATGTATTGCAATGGCTTTTGTCACAAAATAACACTGTGACTTGTTAAGGACAATTTTAGCCTTGCTACATCTGTACACCTTTGGGGAAATTTTTTATTATTGAGTTGTACATTGCGCTAAAAATCATTTGTAACGGATCTCCTGGCACCCCGACCGGGTACCTCCATCGATAGATGCTTTTAGTGCTTCCTGAGGACTCCAAGCACTCCACTTGACACCGTAAGCACACAGACCCCACGAACCGCCGAAGCTTGGTTGAGGTCTCGCCATCTCCTACCCACCCTGGACCTACGACAAGGCTCCAGGCTCCAGTGGGTGAACCTCTCCTAAATCCAGAGAGCGGGAACAGCTCTTACAAGAGCTAGTAGTTTTAGCCAGGGGAGTATAACAAATCTTCAGCGTATTGCAATCCCCAGTGTTGATCAGTTACCCAAACACCAGCCTCAACATGATGAAGGGTAAAACAGGAACTCTTTATTGAACACACAGCATTGACTTATATACACATGACATACTGAGGACATGACATAGCAGCCAATCCTGTACAGTTTAAACACAAAACTAACCCTATTCAACAAACACAATGGCATTGTCTGTGACGCAATTAACAAACACACTGGCATTGTCTTTGATGCAATCAACATTTAACATGCAAACAGATATCTTCACCCACTCCATAATGAATGAATAGGGAATGAGGAGACACATGTGATGGGATTATCTCCTGAGTGTATCATAGGAGTCAGCTGCTATTATAATCAACTATCTTAATCCCATCACTAACACAGGTACCTCCTGTCGGTCGGTGCCTAAGTTAGTCGAGTAGCTCACCCATAAACAAACACTGGTCCTGTTGAACTCTGGGGCCTGGCTCTGTTCTGTATGTCCCCAGCTATTGTATGCCCAATCTGCTACTCTTTGCTTCATTGTTGTTCTCTAGCTTGGAGTTGTAGGTACTTGGTGGGCAGAGGCCGACTGCGCTCTGCCCAGATGCCAGCTCTTCCACTGGGGTACCATGCCAGCGCTTCCAGAGACTGCGGTCCCATCGGCACCATCGGAGTTAGGGGTGCTGTCCCCCTGTGGTTGGGGAGAGAAACCGGTTGTCTCCTCTCCTTTCAAGGTACACTGCCGTTGGGGAATGAAGACGATGCTCTTCTCTCCCTGCAAAACATACTGCCGTTGGGGATCTGGGCCGACTGCCCAGCATCCCTGTAGGGTCGATGGAGAGACCTCGGTCCCATCTCCACTGTTGTGGGGCTTACTGTCTCCCCCTGGTACGTTAAGCTGCCGCTGGGGAGAGGGGGTAACAAGCTCCTCTCCCATACATACTTCCAGCCGCTGGGGAGGGCGACCGACCGTCTCCGCTCCCAATCCAGTGTCCTGCTGCTGGGGAAAGGAGACTGGGCTCTCTATTCCCTGCTGTATACTCTGCCGCTGGGGTGGAAGGACAAAGATCTCCTCTCCCAATAAAACCCTCTGCTGCTGGGGAACAGGACCCACTGTCTCTGCCCCCTGTAACTCAGCCTGCTGCTGGGGGATGAAGACTGGGCTCCCAATTCCCTGCATATCAAGCTGCCGCTGGGGAATGGAAACTGGGCTCCCAATTCCCTGTACATCACACGGCCACTGGGGAATAGAGACTGGGCTCCCAATTCCCTGCATATCACACTGCCGCTGGGGGATGGAGACTGGGCTCCCAATTCCCTGTATATCACACGGCCGCTGGGGAATGGAGACTGGGCTCCCAATTCCCAATAACTCCCATTGCCGCTGGGGAAAAAGAACCGACTGTCTCTGCCCCCTGTAACTCAGCCTGCCGCTGGGGAATGGAGACTGGGCTCCCAATTCCCTGCAGGAACCTCGGTCCCATCTCCACCGGCCACCTGGGGTTCTTCCCAGTAAACATCGACAATATCCTCCCAGCTGAAGGGCTCTGGACCTGGGTCTGACTTCTTGCTGTTCTGCTGAGCCTTCCCAATGGAGTGGAAGAGATCTCGGTAGTCCTGCTCCAGTACCAACTCCAGGGTTGCTAGGTGAGCCAGGTCTTTCTCTACCTCGTGGGGGTCATCCCAATCCTGCCTAGCCTCCCTCTCGTAGAAAATGTTCTGAAGTCTGGACTGTGCAGTGCTCCCGAAGTCAGGCTCTGCAAAGGACTCCCATAACAAGCCAGGACCATCAAACTCCTCTCCCTCTGGCTTGTCATACTCAGCTGTCCAGGGTATATACTGTGCCATATACCACCAGAGCGCCTGGTAGGCCTCCTCCAAACATAGCTACTGCCATACCCGGTACTCTAGTTCCTTCACCCATTCCTCCAGGGGCTGCTCTCCCAGGAAGGGCATCCGCAGGGCCACTTGCTTCTGCAATTGCTGCTCTCCACTGGGGAGACTCTCACCTCGCTGGTATTGTACATTACCCAGGGCCTGGTACCAGATGCCTTTCCTTAATACATCCCGGCCATCCAGGTCTTCCTCATCATATGCCACTGCTGGTTCCATCCTGCTGCTGTAGCCAGGGGCGCTGTACGGATACTAGCGTTGCCCTCAATGTTGTCAATCCACGAACGGTGTCTCCGAGCTGCTTCTCCTCTCACTAGGATGCCATCCCACTGCTGCCACCATTGTAATGGATCTTCTGGCACCCCGACCGGGTACCTCCGTCGATAGATGCTCCTAGTGCTTCCCGAGGACTCCAAGCACTCCACTTGACACCGTAAGCAGACAGACCCCACGAACCGCCGAAGCTTGGTTGAGGTCTCGCCGTCTCCTACCCACCCTGGACCTTAGACAAGGCTCCAGGCTCCAGTGGGTGAACCTCTCCTAAATCCAGAGAGCATGAACAGCTCTTAAAAGAGCTAGTAGTTATAGCCAGGGGAGTATAGCAAATCTTCAGCGTATAGGAAGGAGGCTAGCCCTCAGGCTCCTCCAGCAGCCCCAGTGACGGTTCAGTCCGTCACATCATTCATTCACAGTAGTAAAGACAGTGGTGGAGACAGTAGTGTATCTCATTGCTCACTGGGTCAATGTTTTTCACATTGAAACAGCACTGCAGCAGCAAGACTAAGTCCTATTGAAACCTCCAAGTTTTTGTGAGTCTGGTTTTCACAAAAGGCTAAGCATTGGCATGCTGTGTTAGAGCTGGGCGAGAGAGGCAACACAGCTGAACTGTTGCAAAAGTGCATCAAGCAGCAAACATCTTGCTGGCTGCCTCCCTGCCAGCTTAATCTGGGTAAAGTAGTCATTAAAAATGGCTGGAACATCATAGCCATGGTTCATTTTGAGAAAAAAATACATGCTACCTGCATGCTGCATGTGTTAATTATATTCATGCAAAAATGTATCACACAGAGCCTGGAAACTATAGGCCGGTAAGTTTAAGATCTGTCATGGGTAAACTGTTTGAAGGTTTTCTAAAAGATTAGGTCACTGTCACTACTGGGGCTAACACAGGGGTCAGTATTTGGCCCTATTCTCTTCTATATATTTATTTATGATCTTGTAGAAGGCTTGCACAGGGGTGCCAGCAGGCCCAGAAGCAATGAGCGCTTCCATCAATACAGATGGAAGCGCTTATTGCTGAAGTGCTGACACCAACATACTGCGGCGGGGCACATTAGCGGAGCGCATAGTTCCCTGCCCCGCCGCCGATCACCACCATAGGTTTCAAGCCTAGTAGGCCTGAAGCCTATGCGGTAGTAAAATCCAGGCGCAGGCGCGCATGATGACGTCATCGCGCGCGCCTGTGTCGGGACTCAGCAGCACAGTGCCGGGACTCTGTGAGCAAGCGCAGGTGAGTATTTAGCTTTTAGTTTTTTTTTATTTGTATTTTATTATTTTATGTGCCAACTTTGGGGGACATGAGGGGGCCGGGGTGCACACAGGAGGACGCGTGGGGGGGAGAATATGGTGGGATACTGTGTGTCATGGCTTCTAATGGAGGAGAAGGGATAATAGAAGGTCTACATGAGAGGAGATGTCCCTGGATGTCAGAGGTATGTGGTCAAGTATTGGGGGGGGGGCAGAGTAAGGTGCCAAACACCCTGGGCACGCCACTGAAAAGGACCTAGGAATTTTAGTGAATGGCAAGCTAAGCTGTAGAAACCAGTGTCAGGCAGCTGCTGCCAAGGCCAATAAGATAATGAGTTGCATCAAAAAGGGGTAACATAGTCCTACCACTTTGCAAATCACTAGTCAGACCACACATGGAGTACTGTGTATAGTTCTGGGCTCCTGTGAACAAGGCAGACGTAGCAGTGCTGGAGAGGCTTCAGAGGAGGGCAACTAAAGTAATAACTGGAATGGGGCAACTACAGTGCCCTGAAAGATTATCAAAATTACGGTTATTCACTTTAGAAAAAAACGACTAAGGGGAGATCTAATAACAATGTATAAATATCTCAGGGGTCAATAGAGAGATCTCTCCCATCATCTATTTATCCCCAGGACTGTGACTGTGACGAGGGGACATCCTCTGTGTCTGGAGGAAAGAAGGTTTGTACACAAACATAGAAAAGGATTCTTTACGGTAAGAGCAGTGAGACTATGGAACTCTCTGCCTGAGGAGGTGGTGATGCTTTTTTCTGCATAACACTGTGTGTGTTTAAACACTATCTGCCCCCTATAAGGTACATTTTTTAAAAATAATTCTAATATGAAAAAACACATGTGACGGTGCAGTATATTTTTAAACACACTGTTAGTTAACAGAGTCAAACAAGCATTTAGCTATATATGTCTGTCTCGGTGAGAAAGAGCAAAAATTTGAGAAATCTTTTTAAAAAAAGATAATGAAAATATATAAACATCAAAGTCCTAGGAGATCTCAGGGTGTCATATACCAATTTTATAAGCAATTGGAACATATTTGATTTGTGTAGAAACAATTTAGCTAAAAATCTATAAAAAAAAGAAATAAAATCAACAAATTGAACACAAAACCAATTTCAAGAAACTCGCTCATCTCTAGTTTGCACGTATTAATTATTATCACAAGGTGTGACAAACTCCTCTGTTCCATGCACATGCAATAAGTAAGGTATGTGATACATTTTATCTGTAATTATTTATGTCTAGTCATGATATTACTATTAATTTAGCTCATGTATCAATAAAAGAATGTTCCATGTGATATTAAATTAAGTTTTATTGCAGACATGTGTATATGTAAGCACCCTGTAAATGTTGCTATGACCAGCCATACGAGGAATGTATCCTGATTCCAGCTTCCTTATATAAACAGAGTAATCTTAAATCAAACATCATTGGGGAAAAAAAGCTTCTACTCTTCAATATCTCTGGATCCAGAGAAAACAACTGAACCAGGAACCAATCATGTCTGGAATCAAAGGAGGACGATGTGGCCAAAAGATCCAGTGCCAGAATCCATGCAAAGACCCCTGCCAAAAAGTCCCTATCTGTGTAAATCCATGCCAAGACAGTAAGTTTTTACTATGAAAGCCAAAGCAAATATCAATTTTATCAAACTGTACTTTATAGTTTTTACATGGATATAAAGTACATGAAAGTTTAAATAGATTTAATTTTTTGATTAGTACCTATATGACTTTTTACAACTGCATTCACAGGTGTGATGGATTTACATGTTCATTCTTCCAGAATTCCTTGGTTTACTCAATGGTTGCACACTTCTTCCTCTAGTGATTTGAATGATATGAAACACCATATAAAATTTAGCATTATTATGTAGGAATCAACCACTATATTATAGGAGCTCAGCTAATTTGTAAGAACCATGCCTGATGACCAGCTTGTTAACTGTTTCCAATGTTGCTTAACCATCCATATAGATTATGTCCATGTATAAACTGCAAAATGGTGTATAAATGTGGACATGCTTTCTGATATATTACCACCAGTTTATAAATAGGTCTGTTAATACACAGTATAAACAAGTAACACAAAATTGTGCACAATATACATCAGTAAATACGAATTTAATCCCATTCTGTGTATTTTTAGCATGTAAATTTGAAATTCAGAATCATGGCTCTCACCATAATCATCATGGTCAACACCATTTCCACAAGCAAGGTAAGCTTATATTACAGCAGTAAACACAATAAATGTAAACTGTAAGACATTTACTTTTATGTTATAATAAATGTAATTACCGGTATTTGGTGACGTCATCGGCTCTGATGGGCGGGCTTTTGCCCTAGCCGTTTTAAAGGATAGGGCAGCTCTAAAGCCTACCCATCAGTGCAGGTGACGTCACCGGGCTCACTGCTGGGCAGAACCCTTTGCCTGGAAGCCCCATGGAGAGCCCGGTTGATCACAGGAACTCCCAAAAATGCCTTTGCCCTGCGCGATTTAGCGCAGGGCAAAGGAAAGCATCGGAGAATGAACGGCTCTGATGCTCGTCAGGGGGCTGCCTGGGTGAAAATGGTAATATGTCCGGGTTCAACTCTGAACCCGGACAACCCCATTAAGAGTCGGAGCCCATTGATTATAATGGGATCTAGCAGGGTTGCGGCTGCTTTCCTCTATTTATGCCAGGATTTGGGCAGACAAAAACAGTTAGTTACATGCTTTAAATTTTTTCGAGCGAAATCCTGGCATAAATGCTGGGGAGGGATCAGATTCCCACTAGAGCCCACTATAGTCTATGGGGTCCGGCGGGCATTCTGCACTATCTGGCTACGGTGGATCCGGAGACCTTGTCTGCCGGAACAGTTTGCCCTATTGCTCTGCCTCCTGTGTGAATGAAGCCTAAGTGCTGTTATGTAACTGGGAATTGCAAAAGAGAAGATGAAACAGAACTAAGCATGCAATGTAATATGTTATCTGGTTTAAAACATTGTACACATACAGACAGAAACATTTAGATAAAGGGTCCCAGATTGATGGGTATCTAAGCATGGATTAAAGGGGATTTCTGAAACAGAAAACAGAGGGGAAGTACCATAAAATAACAGATTAAGAACCATTATTTACTTGACAAACCGTCTGCCATCTCAGTATTGCACTCACTCCAGTGGTCCACTTAGTTTTTTTTTATTATTATTTGCCTGGAGGGGTGATGCGTTGTACACCTGTGTAACCACTTTAACCACTGTAACCAATCAGTGAATAGCCGCAGCAGTGTATGGCTTCACCACTGCTGCGGTGGCACTGAAACGAATGAGAAAATGCTTATAACAGTCTAATCTTGTGGGCACCAGGCTAGGAAAACCTAAGCTTCCTCATGCTTTATCTGATAACCCCAGATCAGTGTCCCCTGCTGCCCATAGATCTGTTCTGGAAATGGTGAATGCTGACATGCATTAAAGGCATTAAAGGTAATAAAGATGGTGGTGGTCACATCCACAGAGACCACTGCCCTGGACGTATGCTGTTCTGTGCTAATGTCACTGCATGTATCTGTGACTAAACTGAATGCTTTTAGCACAATCCTAAAAATATATAAGCAGGTGACGCTATGTGTTAATCATGGGACTGTCATCATTAGTGTTGACATCATAAATCCGAAATCGATTCTTTGAAACACTTCGTTTGACCTGTCTCTCTATAGCATTAACATGTATTGCCTCCTTGGAGGCAAAAGTAGTTTCACCCGAAGTCATGCAAGACTTCGGTGAATGAATTTGGTATTAATTTCTGCATCTTTAAAGAAATTTAAAATGAGCAATCCGGAGTCGGGTTTGATCAAGGTTTGATCTAGGTTCCAGAGTTTGATTTGCTAAAGCCTAGTTATCATCTTGATTGCCATGGATGTGCCAGTTGTCAGCATCGACTGTTTACAGACTGGAATCATGGGCAGTGAGGGGTAATGAACCAGGTAGCTCAGGTAAGACATAGCAAGGCTACTGTCCACAAGGTTAGCAGGTTCTCGGAATTTTTATAGAAAGTGACCAACCTCTTTAAAAGCTTCATAACAATGTCTTCACAAGTTGTGCTTCTCTTGTATTATGTGGTGCAGGAGCACATAAACAATTACAGCACAGTGGTGAAGGTTTCCATAGCCTGTGTAAGCCTACGAATGGATAGGCAGATGACACTATGAATGCAGCACTCAACAACCCTTCCCCCTACGCCTCCGTTACTACTGCAACAAAATTGCTTATATGGTTCCCCGTCACACAGGGTATAGATTAGGGGATTACCAGGATTTTAGTTGGTATTATGCATTAATATTGGTAAGCCAAAATCAGATCTGGGAAAAAACACGGAAGAGGTTCAAACCTTTCCATTATAGTTTTCCTCTGTTTATTTGTGACTTACATACACTGATACATAATGCTGTATTTTCCAACATATGTTAAAGCATATGACAATTATATTTGCAAACCATGTAGACAATAGATTGGAGTATATGAAAACTGTTCTGGTTTGCATAACTGTATACAGTACAAGTTGAAGATCATATCCTACAGTATGTGCGGGCAGGATGATGTAGGGTAATAATTGAGCAGTTTTGAGATAACAGATTTAGCGCAACTTGTAACTGATTAAAATCTCTGCTGATTTTGAAACTTTGAGTTCAGTGGTCGGTCCCAATAAGTGATTGACAGCTATTTCTGTATGTATGTTCGCACACAATTAAACCAATGCTAACAGGAATTTGAATAAACTACACGGAATGCAATTTTTTCCAACAATTTAGTATGTATGGATTGCTCAGACTCTCTTCCACTATAATATGCAGACCACAGAAAGGACACTACAATCAATGTGACAATTCTGTACTATGTACTCATGGTTTGATCCTACAAGCCAACAAGTTTTATGGAAATCATGACACATGATTAGGTTATGGTAGATGCATAATGATACATATAGTATTCTTGTCATGTCCTAAACTATTATCTCTTTCCTGGCAGATCCCTGCAATCCCTGCTGTCCAAACCCTTGTCAGGATCAAGGAAGCTACTCCTTTAATAAATGAAAACATCATAGTACAATATGGAATGTCCTTCTCCTTGCACTCATGTTCTTCTATAATAGTCTTCTTTGATTTACCATCCTTAAATCCAGTCTCTGTCTTCTCTCTGTAATACAGTCTGCTACTGAATAAAACATTTATTTTAAGCTGATACATTTGTTTTATTTGGGTACAAGATCATCCTCAGCCAACACAGATCCGATCTATGTTTCTCAGAGAGACGTTAAAAGTTTCTTCCTGCAGCTGTTTCACAAAAGATCGTTTTATGGAACTCCATGTGCTTCTGATACCATAGGTGGCATACAGTTTCATTTTATTTTATTTTCATACTGAATCAATAACAGACATTTATGCGCAGCACCAAGGAACAGGCAATATTCGAGGTCCAGTAACAGGCCGAAGTTGGGGGCAGAACACGTACAAACAAATCTGAGAAGCAAGTCAGAGGTCAAGGCGGGCAGCACTAGGGCAATTTGAAAAATAGGCTAAGGTCAGGGCAGGTGACCAGAAATTGGAGTCAGCTGTCAGGCTGGAGTCAAGCAGGGAATACACCTTTTCTGGTCACTAGAGACTAGGAATCTGAACGCTCAGGAACCCTCCTACTGGGGAGAACATCTTGAATACATGTGGATGACTAGCAATTTGAATGTGCACATGGTTGCCTTTTAAGAGGCCAAGAGCGCCTCTGCCCTATGAAGCAGGTCTGGAAGCCTACAAATCAGACATAATAGCCAAGGCCTATAGTGGATGGAACTACCAGAGTTGGAAGAAGAGGAGCGGGGACGGATGGCAGAAACGTGAGTAGTGCGCCCCTGTGCCTGCTGCATACACTGTATATGCAGTTGAACAGGAAGACTCAGGAACACAGCAGGTTTAAATGCTACATCCTCCCACAACTGTTTTAATCATATCTGCATCAATGAAGGTTAATAGCTATCTGACTGCTTCATTTGAGGACTATAAAGTCCCAGTTACAGTACATGGACCAATGCACAGACAATCAGGAATGAACCATTTTTTTACATTAATTGAGTAATCTTGAGCAGAGGTCATAGAAGCATTTACCTGCAACAATTATGTCCTTGCTATGGGGATGAACGATTGCTATGGAGATCACTCATCCCCATTTAAATTTTTTGTTTGTTAGTACCACAATTTGAGTTTGCACAGGGAGATATGCTGCCGGCATATGATGATTTTATGTGCCGCATAAAAAAGGCAAAAACCTGATAAACAAGTGTTTCCTTATCCATTGGATAACCAGTGGCACATTCACACTCAGCAATTACTGGAAACAACCATTCATGCAAACTATCACCCCTAACAATCACTCCAATCCTTGACCTATGTAAAAGGATCTTTATTACTTTGTGATTTATTCTTGACACTCCTACAGCTTCTTTTCCCACTAGCATCCAAGTCTGTCTCTTTTAAATACACTGCTCAAAAAAATAAAGGGAACACTTAACCACTTCAGCCCCCCTAGCTTAAACACCCTTAATGACCAGGCCACTTTTTACACTTCTGACCTAGCATACTTTCACCGTTTATTGCTCGGTCATGCAACTTACCACCCAAATGAATTTTACCTCCTTTTCTTCTCACTAATAGAGCTTTCATTTGGTGGTATTTCATTGCTGCTGACATTTTTACTTTTTTGTTATTAATCGAAATTTAAAGATTTTTTTTGCAAAAAAATGACATTTTTCACTTTCAGTTGTAAAATTTTGCAAAAAAAACGACATCCATATATAAATTTTTCTCTAAATTATTGTTCTACATGTCTTTGATAAAAAAAAAAGGTTTGGGTAAAAAAAAAAAATGGTTTGGGTAAAAGTTATAGCGTTTACAAACTATGGTACAAAAATGTGAATTTCAGCTTTTTGAAGCAGCTCTGACTTTCTGAGCACCTGTCATGTTTCCTGAGGTTCTACAATGCCCAGACAGTAAAAAAAAACCTAACTTGTGACAAAAAATAAAAAGTTCTATGAACTCACTATGCCCATCAGCGAATACCTTAGGGTGTCTACTTTCTGAAATGGGGTCATTTGTGGGGTGTTTGTACTGTCTGGGCATTGTAGAACCTCAGGAAACATGACAGGTGCTCAGAAAGTCAGAGCTGCTTCAAAAAGCGGAAATTCACATTTTTGTACCATAGTTTGTAAACGCTATAACTTTTACCCAAACCATTTTTTTTTTACCCAAACATTTTTTTTATCAAAGACATGTAGAACAATAAATTTAGAGCAAAATTTATATATGGATGTCGTTTTTTTTGCAAAATTTTACAACTGAAAGTGAAAAATGTCATTTTTTTGCAAAAAAAACGTTAAATTTCGATTAATAACAAAAAAAGTATTGTAAAAGTATGAGGTGGTTAAAATATAATTTACAGGCCTCACGGAACGTCACAAATTTGTCTCTTCCCCCAGAAAATCTGTCAGGAAGAGCAACCTTGGGTTCCGCAACAACCTGGTTACCTGTAGCAACCGCTGGGCTTGCGGTCTGTTGCAATTGCTGCTGTTGCTGGAGGACCGACGCCTTCAATCCTGCCACCTCCAAAGACAGGCCTTGAAGTTGCTTTGACAAAGCAGCAATTGGATCCATACTGGATTCTAAGTAGGTTGAAAGAAAAATGTTTTTTTTTTCTTTCTTTTTTATACCTACACAAAATAAGGGCCAGATATAATGTAATAACCGGCGTCACGCAAAGGGAGGGAAATGGGAAGGCCCTGTCCAAGGGAGAGGGAAAGGTGGTGACCCCTGACTCACCTTGCGGCTGGCACCTGACTGCCCTGACATCCCTAGACGGGTTCCTCACCCATACGCCGATCACGTGCCTAAACCCTGGCTTTCCCTAAGATGAGCCCTGTGTAGTGAACGGGGCGGTGGGATCACTAGTCCGCACCACTGACACTAAGAGGAAAACATCAAGGAGAGGACAGACAATACAGACAAACATATAATCCCAGGTGGGCGACAACAGCAGACCACCAAGGCCCAACAGGGATCCGGAGGGTAACGTTCTGGAACAACAACCAGGTAACACAGTTACACAGCTCCAGTGGGTCAGTATAGAAGTCCAGGCAGGAAGCTCTATATCTGGCAACCAGAGAAGTGGGAGATGGGAATATAAGGAGGTTGGGATTGCTGGACAAGAAACAGTGAGCCAAAAAGGATTGCAAGGCAAACCCAGAAAGCTACCATTACGAAACAGCACTGTCTTTGTACATCGAGCGCGCAGCCACCCGCTGCGACTTCCTGACCCCGGGTATAACGGAGTCAGACGTGGCTCTTGACACTCTCGTGACAGTTCTATTCTGCTATTTAAAAAACACCCTTTTAGGGCAAAAATCATAATTTTGCAGCCTTTGTGGTAGTGGTGGTTTGCACGCTGTGCAATCAGAGCCTGAAGCGAGGCATAAACGTTCTCAACCTAAGCACCACCTGCATGAAAAGGCATCTAAGTGCAAAGCACGAGCTGCAGTGGAGTAGACACCTTAAAAACCAAGAAAGGTCTCTGGCTCCTCCTGCTTCCTCTTCTGCTGCAGTCTCGGCCTCTTCATCCACCTCTGAAGTGACAGTGCCACTTGCCACCCCGCAAACAGAGGATCTGCCAGCAACACCACCAACACTTTTCATCTCCCAAACACTGGAGCGGAAATGGAAGTACCCCCCTACCCACCCGCGATCCCTGGCACTGAATGCCAACATTTCAAAATCACTGGCCTTTGAAATGCTGTCATTCCGTATAGTGTAGACGGAGAGTTTTAAAAGCCTTATGGCGGTGGCTGTCCCACAGTACGTCGTGCCCAGCCGCCACTACTTTTCCAGGCGTGCCATCCCTTCCCTGAACAACCAAGTGGGGGACAAAATTAGGTGTGCACTGCGAAAAGCCATCTGTGGCAATGTGCACCTCACTACGGATACGTGGACCATTTAGCACGGTCAGGGACGTTATATCTCCATAACAGCACACTGGATAAATGCAGTGACGGCTGGGCCTGAGGCGGATAGCAGTTTGGCGCATGTCCTTCCACCACCGAGGATTGCAGGGCACTTTAGTTTGCCTCTTGTTGCTTCCTCCTCCTACTCCGCTTCCGCTTCCTCATCCTCTACCGGCTCCTCATCCGGTCAGCATAACACCTTCACCACCAACTTCAGCACAGCCAGGGGTAAACGACAGCAGGCAGTTTTAAAATGTATCTGTTTTGGGGGACAAACCCCACACCGCGCAGGAACTGTGGACGGGCCTTGAACAACAGACAGATGAGTGGTTGGTGCCAGTGAGCCTCAAGCCCGGCATGGTGGTGTGCGATAATGGGCGAAATCTCGTAGCAGCTTTGTGACTAGCCGGTTTGACACACATCCCTTGCCTGGCGCATGTGCTGAATTTGGTGGTGCAGAGATTCCTTTAAAATTACCCCAATATATCAGAGCTGCTGCATAAAGTGCGGGCCATCTGTGCGCGCTTTCTGCGTTCTCATCCTGCTGCTGCTCACCTGTCAGCGCTGCAGCGTAACTTCGGCCTTCTCGCTCACCACCTCATATGCGACGTGCCCACAAGGTGGAACTCCACCTTGCACATGCTGGCCAGACTGTGCGAGCAGCAGCAGATGATAGTGGAGTTTCAGCTGCAGCACGCACGTGTGAGTAGCTCTGCGGAACAGCACCACTTCACCACCAATGACTGGGCCTCTATGCGAGACCTGTGTTCCTTGTTGCGATGTTTTGAGTACTCCACCAACATGGCCAGTGCCGATAACGCCATTCTCAGCGTTACTATCCCACTTCTATGCCTCCTTGAAAAAACACTGCTGGTGATGATGGAAGAGGATGTGGCACAGGAGGAGGAGGAGTAGGAGGGATCATTTCATAGGGTTTCCGGCAAGTCATTCACAAGTGGCTCCGAGGGTGGGTTCCTGCACCCACAAACGCCAGGTACACAATTGTCCAGCCAGGGCACAGTTCTGTAGGATGACGAGGTGGAGGATGAGGAGGAAGAGATGGAGGAGGAGGAATCATGTTCACAACAGGGTGGCACCCAGACCAGTTCATGACCATCAGTTGTGCATGGCTGGGGGAATACAGAGGACACAGACGATACACCTCCCACAGAGGACAGCTTTTCGTTGCCTCTGGGCAGCCTGGCACACACAAGCGATTACATGCTGCAGTGTCTCTGCAACGACCACCGAATTGCCCACATTCTACCTTGTGCTGATTACTGGGTGGCCACGCTGCTGCATTCCCTTTACAAGGACAAAGTACCGTCCTTAATTCCGTCACTGGAGCGTGATCGCAAGATGCGCGATTACAAGCGCACGCTGGTAGACGCGGTGCTGGTGGCATTCCCACCTGACAGCGGGGGCACAGTGGAAGCACAAGGCGAGGCAGAGGAGGAGGAAGAGGTGGCCAACGCAGCTGGGGCACCGCCAGCACCTCAGAAGGCAGGGTTAGCATGGCCGAAATGTGGAAAAGCTTTGTCAGCACGCCACAACAACCAGCACCACCAGCTGATATGGAACGTCTTAGCAGGAGGCAGCATTTCACCAACATGGTCGAGCAGTATGTGTGCTCACGCCTACACTTTCTGAATGACGGATCTGCCCCCTTCAACTTCTGGGTCTCCAAATTGGGCACATGGCCTGAGCTTGCCCTTTACGCCTTGGAGGTGCTGGCCTGCCCTGCAGCCAGTCTATTGTCTGAACGTGTGTTTAGCACGGCAGGGGGTGTTATCACAGACAAGCGCAGCCGCCTGTTCACAGCCAATGTGGACAAGCTCACATTCATTAAAATGAACCAGGCATGGATCCCACAGGACTTGTCCGTACCTTGAGCAGAATAAACATGTATACCGGCCTTAACCAGCCATTGTTATACTACAGTTACTCATTCTTGTATTCTGGATATTTCACACTTTTTTGGAGTGCACCCTAATTTAAAAAATAATAAAAAATGAAAACCGAAAACCAGTATTGGCTACCTCGTACTCCTTCACCGCCGCTTCCACCTACATCCACCGCCTCCTCAAACTCCTACTCCATATGGACCTCCACCTCATAAATCAAGTTTTTTTTCTTATCTGTACTTATTCTATTTTATTTTATGTAATTTCACTAATTTGTCTGTTACATTTTTGGGTGAAATTCACAAATTTTTGGGTGTGATATACCACTGCTCTACCTAGTAGACAGGTAAAAAAAAAAATTGTTACATTTTTGTTAGAAATTTACAAATTTTTGGGTGTGATATACCACTGCTATACCTAGTAGACAGGTAAAAAAATTCACAAATTTGTCTGTTACATTTTTGGGTGGAATTCACCAATTTTTGGGTGTGATATACCACTGCTCTACCTAGTAGACAGGTAAAAGAAATTCACTAATTTGTCTGTTACATTTTCGGGTGAAATTCACCAATTTTTGGGTGTGATATACCCATGCTCTACTTAGTAGACAGGTAAAAAAAAAAAACATTAATTTGTCTGTTACATACTTGGGTGACATTTTACCATTTGTGCTGTGAATAAACCCCTGCTCTGCATAGGTGACAGGGAATAAAATTTAAAAAAATCATCTGTTCCATTAGTGGGTGACATTAACCCATTTCTGCTGATGAAAAACCTTTGCTCTGCATAGGTGGCAGGGAATTAAATTTGTAAAATCGTCTTTAATTGGCCCTTTCATTCGATCCTTCTGCTCCCTCTCCAGCGTGCAACCCTGATTCGCTGATAACCATGATCAACATGGTAAGCTCAATAATGAACATAGAAAGTTGATAGAGAAGATATCCAAATGGATGTTGGACGTCACGGGGATGTGCGATCAGGCAGAAGTTATCTAGAGTCAACAAAAAGGCAGCAGGGCTTCTCCTGTCTAAAGTTTCCAAATCCAAAATACCCCAGTGACCTTCCCTATAATTTTTTATTAATCATTCCAATAACAGGGCATCTTAAGAGTCCTGTATTGATATTTATCGTCACTACCTCCCCGAGTCAGGAGTGGGTAATTGCCGCGCACCCCCTCCTTACCTTCAATTCTTCCATTTCAATAGCTTCTCCCACATTTCTGCTCGATCACAATAAAAATACATCCATTGATCTAAGATGTGGTCTCTCTTTCTCACGCTCCCTCTCCAGCGTGGAACCCTGATTCGCCGCTAACTGTGATCAACATGGAAGGCGCAGAAAAGAACATCGAAAGTTGATAGAGCAGATATCCAATTTGATTGTGAACATCAAGAGGATGTGCAACATGGTGGGGCAATATGTTTGCACACGCCTACACGAACTGACTGATGAGTCTGCCCCCTGCAACTTCTGGGTCTCCAAATTGGGCACATGGCCTGAGCTTGTCCTTTACGCCTTGGAGGTGCTGGCCTGCCCTGCAGCCAGTGTATTGTCTAAATGTTTGTTTAGCACGGTTGGAGGGGGTTATCACAAGGTATATTTCCCAATCTTTTGGGGTGCACCCTAATTTAAACAAAAAAATAAATAAATAAAATTAATTAAAACCAAAAATCAGTGTTGGCTACCTGTTCCTCCTCCACCTCCGCTTCCACCTACACCGCCACATCCATTGCCTCCTCAACCTCCTACTCCATATGGACCTAGTCCTCCTAGATCAAGATTATTATTTTTTATTTTTACGTATTTTATGTTATTTAAAGTCATTTCCCTATCCACATTTGTTTGCAGAGCACTTGTCATGCTCTTTACCACATTTTGCTGGCCCTCTAGCCCTTTCCATGACATTTTAAGAGCCATTTTAGTGCTCAAAAGTTCGGGTCCCCATTGACTTCAATGGGGCTCGGGGTCAAGTTCGGGTCCCGAACTCAAACTTTTTTGTGAAGTTCGGCCGAACCAGTGGAACACGAACATGCAGGTGTCCGCTCAACTCTAGTGAGAACCTGATGGAAAATTCCTCAAATTCATGTTCAAGTCCTACCACTAAGAACATAGAATTATAGGTAATTTTAGTGGGAGTGTAGCTGGCCAGCTAAGACCTGTCCTAGGTTGCTAGTATAGCTTATATGTGTATACAGGTAGACCTGCCAATAGCCTTAATACAGTTCCTATGTTTATGTGTTAAAGACAAAGGCAGAGTTATTTACTATGACTTCATGTTTTGGATGCCATACAAATGTTATATTTTGTGTTCACAGAAGGAGAAAAAGATAATATGCCTTTAAGATTAATTTAGTAATGTAAGGTAAGCTCAGTGACAGCAGAAACAACAGAAAGTATAGTGTTAATCTGTTGTTGCTGGACAGAAGTCTAGACCAATCACAGCCAGCTTCTCACACAGCAAGAGTTTTTACCAATCCCAGCCTGTCTGGGAATTCCCCCAGTCCCTGCTGCTAGAATCATTTTTCACCATAGACAGGAGCTGAAGAGACATTCACTCCACTGAAAGCTGAGTTCTATGGGAACAAGAGGCCAAAATAGGTAGATAAACCAGTTATATAATGTTCATATTGTTAGTATTGTGATTAGAACTGTATACTGAACCTGTTATATGTGTGTTTACTTACAGTTCCACCAAATTCAATTGCAACCATACAATTGCAAATACAAATTGCAAGCTACAAATTGCAAGCATACAAACCAGATTCCATACAAATTGCATACAAACTGCAAACTGCTCATACCAGATCATAAGCAATTGGATACTGCAAACCAAGTTGAGCAAGCAGAACTATTAGTTAGACCTCAGATATACCTCTCAGAGAGATCAAAAAATACTTAAATAACAAAGTGAGAGTACAGATACCGAAGAGAGAAATATATCCACCATTTTATGTTGAATACCAAGATTAAACAGTTGAACCACCATCTTATGCATACCGCCATTTTGTGATATCTTTTCAACATGTGTCTTGTACATGGACTATCTGCTGCGGAGGCGGCAGTTTTACATATGAAGAAAAGTGGAAGTTAATAAAGAAGTTATTTCAAGCATTTGGTGTGCTATTTAAACCCTTACTACCAGGGGAAATTGGCGGAATGTTTTCTTCTCGCAGAAAGGGAGGACAAATAACATTATTACTTGGAAACTCTGTACATGCAGCTTGTCGCAGCCTTTGGTTAGCAGACGCCTGTCGCCGGTGTGTCTGAAAGGGAAGCCCCTCTCCACACCTGGCAGAGTCACCCCCTTCCCACCGTCAAGAGCAGCAGAAGCTGCAGCAGCAGTAGCAGCAACAGCAGCCACTGCAGTCTCCTCAACATGATGGAGCAGTTTTTCCATGTGCCACACCATACTGAGGTCAGGCAGCTAGCCAACAGCTCCCGCTTCAACGCCCAGGTTCAGCCCTACCTAAACTATTGTAAGTTTCTGTCACATACCCATTTCCCTGACCTTATGGATTTCTGGGCAGGCAGACTGGTACAGCACGCTCTCTATCTTCCTTCATGCCCAGGCTCCAGTAGCATCTAAGAGAGGGTTTTCAGCACCGCACGGGGAGTGGTGACACCCACACAGACCAAGTTGTCCTCCACTAGTGTCCAAAACATCATTTTTGTCAAAATGAACCAAGCCTGGATTCTGGAGGATTTTCACACTCCTCCATGTGATTCCCATGAATAGACCTCGTCTTGCCACTGTTGGGTGTAGCTAAGCTTTTCTGCACCCGGCGCAAGGATTTAGATTTGCCCCCCCCCCCCCACCTTTCCCTGCAACTCAAATTTACATAAAGAGGGGGTAGTTAAGCCACTGCTCTAACTCTGCCCAATGCATAACTATACTCACCCACCAAATAAAATCTATCATAGGGTACATGGTGTCACAAATACTTCTTGCAATAAACAAAAGACCCAACTGGTCTTACCTCATGCAAGGTATCACTGGCATTGGTGCAATGTCATCTGGATCCGGAACTAGGTCCCTGTGTTGATAGAGATAAAATAATAATCACATCAGGAAGGGATGGTGACTCTACCTGGGAAATACCTACGAAGGGGCACTGTGCTGGCCCTGTAAGACCGAGCCATCCCAATGTATAACCAGGTAATCTAGGGATTTTCCCTTAGTGCTACCACACAGTACTAATACCCACATTGTGCCCCTTCACAATAATTATGCCCACATTGTGCCTACTTTACATAAATGCCTAAAATGTGCCCTTCTCACAGTAGTTATGCCCACATTGTGGACCCTTCACAGTAGTTATGTCCTCCTTGCGGCCCCTCACTGTAGTTATGCCAACCTTTGTGCCTGTCACAATAGTTATGCCCATCTGTGTGCCTCTTCACAGTAGTTATGCCACTTTTGTGCCTGTCACAGTATTTATCCCATCATTGTGCCCACTATAGTAGTACTAGTTATGCCCATATTTGAGACCCTTCACAGTAGTTATGCCTACATTTGTGCCCCTCACAGTAGATATGCCCATATTTTTTCTCCCTAGCAGTAATTATGCCCACCTTTGTGCCCCTCACAGTAGTTAAACCAGATATGTTCCCACTGCCGCCTCATTGTAGTTATGACCAGATATGTGCAGATATGTTCCCTCTCAGTGTAGTTATGCACACTTTTGTGCCACCTCACAGAGTTTTTGCCCCCTTTGCCTTGAAGTTCCCTATCCTACTTTCCTGACAACATGCTCCTACACACATCAGCGCTGCTAAGCACCGGGCCCATTTTTGTTTTTGCATTTTTGTTTTTTCCAACCCACGTTCCAATAGACATACCTTTTTATTTTCCTATTTGCATAGCCATGTGGGCTTATTTTTTTTATGGGACAAGATGTCTTTTTTAATGGTACCATTTAATTTAACATGTCTTTTATTGGCAAACGGGAAATAAATTCTTTGTGAGGTCAAATTGATTAAACAAAACATAATTCTACCAATGTTTTGGGTTTTAACATCCCGGCATTCACTGTGCACTAAAAATGATGAGGACATGATTCTGTGGCTCAATATGAATCCAGCAATACCAAACTTGTCTAGATTTTTTTGTTTAAAAAAAAAAACCTTTATAAAAATCATACTTTTCTTTGCATCGCTATTTTCTGACAGAAATGACTTTTTATATTTCAGTTTACAGAGCTGTGTGAAAGCTTTTTTTTGGCAATATGAACTGTAGTTTTTACTGTTACCATTTTTGTGGTACATATGTCTTTTTGATCACTATTACTCCATTTTTCAAATCATGGAATTTTTCTGTAGCCACAATTGTAGTATATTTTTCTAGAATATGTTAGATGGTCGTGAGGCTGTTGGGCTTGGACCATTGTCTAATCCTGTGAATCAAGTGGTAGGGGAGAGCCTCATGAGTGGGGACTGTCACTCGCTGCTTAAGGACTCTGATGAACGAATCAATTTTTGCTCATCTCTAATGGCCACCAATATAATACATGAACAGTTCAAGTTCACCAGAATGAAATGTGCTCTTATGGAGTTGGGGACCCCTCCCTTTAACATCCATTTGCTCTGCCAAGGAATATAAAAAGGTATTGTCTTTATAAAATATGATTGTAAAAAAAAAACAGAGAATACATTTTGCAACAGAAAACTTTTATTGATAAGCAAGCAAAATATTTCAGTTACATTTATAATTTAAGGCATATAAGTTCTTATTAACATCAAAGGCATCATTGCTTCCTCTATGGCCTCAGGTTTGTCCTTTCAGTAATATTTTCCTTGAGACTGGCAAGGATCAGGAACACAGGGGTTGCAAGGATCTGTCAAGGAAAATAAACATTTATATTACTTTTTAATCTACTCCATTCCTATACACTGTTTTAATTGTAGTGATATAAAACAACTATAAATATTCATATTTTATTCCAACCAGGATGCTACTTGAGTATATAGAATGGATGGATTCTGGGTTTAAGTGGGTTTTCTTTGGCTGCTCTAGTTTCGGGCTTGTTCACATGACCGTATGGCTTTTTCAGTGTCTTGCGGCCCGTTTTTAACGTATCCGTTCTTCCATTTTTTGCTTCAGTAGTGTTTCCGGTTCCATTCCATTTTTCTGTTCTGTTTTTCCATATGGCATATACAGTATCAAGTAATTACATAGAAAAAATTGGGTTGGGCATAAAATTTTCAATAGATGGCTCTGCAAAAACAGAACGGATACGGAAGACATACGGTACATTCTTTATTTGTTCAGTTTTTTTTTTGCCGACCCATTGACTTGAATGGAGCCACGGAACGTGATTTGCGGGCAATAATAGGACATGTTCTATCTTTGAATGGAACGGAAAAACGGAAATACGGAAACGGAATGCATACGGAGTACATTGTTTTATTTTTTTTGCAAAACCATTGAAATGAATGGTTCCGTATACGGACCTTATACGGAACTCAAAAAACGGCCCATATACGGAACACAAATAACGTTCATGGGAACGAGCCCTTCATCACAAAATGTAGGGTCCTAGTTATGCAGCCAAAAGAAACTGCACTTTGAGTCTCCGTGAGATTATGGAATTTACAGGTGAAACTCTCAAAATTAGAATATCGTGCAAAGTTCATTTATTTAAGTAATGCAACTTACAATGTGAAATTAACATATGAGATAGACTCATTACATGCAAAGTGAGATATTTCAAGCCTTTATTTCTTATAATTTGGATGATTATAGCTTACAGCCTATGAAACCCCAAAGTCACAATTTTGAGGTACCCTTTGCTCAGGTGGTATTGACTAATTAGCTGACTATAGTGTGACACTTTGAGCCTACAATATTGAACCTTTTCACAAAATTCAAGTTTTAAGCTGCATTAATGCAATTCCTTTTAATTTGCATTACTGAAATAAATGAACTTTTGCACGATATTCTAATTTTTCGAGTTTCACCTGTATGTGGTAGCTTTAATTGTAGTAAATACATTAGGAGAAAGTGTACTCATCCCTCAGCATTTTACTAAGTTGCTCAAAAAGAGTTAATTAAAAATATTTTAAAAAATATAAAAAATCTAAGCTTTAATTTTTTTTTACTGTTGTAAAATGTTTTACTATTGTAATTGAAATACTCATGCTATTCTTATCCTATGAATAACTGCTGTGGTATTTGGTCTTTAAATATATAGTACAAATAGTAAAATCAACATAACGGAAACATCCTAAAATAAAACATTTTCTCAGTAAAATATCACCTTTTAGAGTAGAATTAATCATTTTATATAAATTTAAATATGATCTATAGTGTATATACCTTTTTGATATCCTTGGCACTGCTGTATAGGCTTGCAGGCTGAAAGAAACAATACATGTTAGTAGCTGTTATGTAATATGCCTTGTTAAATAACCGAATGGCTACTTCTAATAGAATATAGTATCCCTTCACATTATTTTCCATATTTAACCTCTTAAGTACTGGGCCCCTTTTTGGTTTTCCCTTTAGTTTATCATCTCTTGTAATGTAAAAAGGGGAAAGAAATTCTTTGTGTGGTTAGCTATGAAAAAAACACACAATTCCGCCAAGATATTTTGGGTTTAGATATTACAGGGTTAAAATTACATGATGTCCTTATTCTGCAGCTCAATATATTTTTTTACTACTTTTAAAGAAATAAAAACCTTTGAAAAAAATCTACATTTCTTTGCATCACCATTTTCTGACAGCCCTAACTTTTTTATATTTGGGTCTAGAGCATACAACATTTTGATCACTGTTATTCAATTTTTTTCAGGGAGGGGGACGAGGTGACAAAAAATGGCAAATTGTGTATTTTACAGTTTTTTGGTATGTCGTACACTTGTAAATTGTCTGTTAAATTTGACCCATCTTTAAACTTTTGTCTAGAAAAGCTACCCAGATTTTTATGCCACGCTAAACTGGACTTCAAATTTGCAGAGATACATCTGTAAGAAAACCAAATAACATAGCTAAGCACACCTACATTTACACCCACTTTTCTAAATTAGAGTGAGTGGTGTAAAAAAAAATTTGCAGCCCCACTGAAGGGAATGGTTCTGCATATGAACTGCAAAAGAAAAAAAAAGGGAATGGACACGGACGCAAAATACATTCATGTGCATGAGTAATAAATAAAAAGATTCACAATTTATGCTTTGAAATGTCCATAATATGTAACCTTCTATATTTTGATAAGCTACAAGAAGTCTCTACTATGATTCTTGTCTTTTAATTAGTACTTCAATTTATATTGGTATTACTTACGATCTTGGCATGAGTCTTGGCAGATGGTCTGCTTCTGGCATGGATCCTGGTAAAAAGTCTGCTTCTGGCATGGATCCTGGCAGATGGTCTGCTTCTGGCATGGATCCTGGCAGATGGTCTGCTTCTGGCATGGATCCTGGTAGAAAGTCTGCTTCTGGCATGGATCCTGGCAGATGGTTTGCTTCTGGCATGGATCCTGGCAGATTGTCTGCTTCTGGCACGGGTCCTTGCATTGGGCTTTCTGATGTCCTCCTTTAACTCCAGACATGTTTGCTTTTGTGATCTTTGCCTAGGACAGCACAAGATATGAAGATTTGCAGTTGATTGTAGTGATCCTTTGTAAAGTTTCCTTTTATATACACAATTTGGTATGCTGTGTGGCATGCGTAAACAAAACCGCCTTTAGTTTTTACAAGATGGAAAATCAGGATATTACTGAGAGAATGTTTATTGTCATATAATTATATTCTTGTAGTTGGGTGTTTCTAAGAGAACAGCTCATGTCATATACATCCTAGAATAATGTGCTTTTATGGCTAATGATTTAGAAATCCTGGTATTTTGAATACACCTGTTGAATAATGTGCCTAAATACTGTATGAATAAGATCCAGTTTTAGGATGAGTAAATGAAGGAAGAGCCTAGATAAATAATAGGTTAGGGAGATGTGATTGTATTTTGCTGACACATATAGCAAATTCCATCCTGAGCTATTTAAAAATCAACAAGGTTTGTCATTAGTATCAGTTTTGTGTTTCAAAACATATTTATTAAAGACAAGAAATCACTGAAATTATCAAATTTTATCAAAATGGACAGTAGCATAATTGTAGTTGCTCGAATTCAACGTTTGGCAAAGGGAATCAGAAAAAAGGAATTGAATGTAGAAGAAAAAATGAAATTTGAAGAAACAGTCATAAGACTCATTCAACAGAGATTCTACAGTGAAGAGTTGAAGAGACTTTGAGAAGAACCTAAAAGGGTTCCAAACAACCACCCATTGTACAAGCTTAATCTTGTTCTGCAGGATGGTATACTGAAGGTGGGAGGGAGACTGGGAAATGCATCGTTACCTAACAGAGTGAAGCATCCAACAATTCTACCCAAAAATCCGACCTTCACAAGATTGATTATTGATCACTACCACAACATATCCTTGCATCAAGGAAGAAGCTTTACCCAAAGCTGTTTGAGAGAAGGTGGTGTAATGACCGGCGTCACGCAAAGGGAGGGAAATGGGAAGGCCCTGTCCAAGGGAGCGGGAAAGATGGTGACCCGTGACTCACCATGCGGCTGGCACCTGACTGCCCTGACGTCCCTAGATGGGTTCCTCACCCGTACGCCGATCACGTGCCTAAACCCTGGCTTTCCCTAAGATGAGCCCTATGTAGTGAACAGGGCGGTGGGATCACTAGTCCGCACCACTGACACTAAGAGGAAAACACCAAGGAGAGGACAGACAATACAGACAAACATATAATACCAGGTGGGCGACAACAGCAGACCACCAAGGCCCAACAGGGATCCGGAGGGTAACGTTCTGGAACAACAACCAGGGAACACAGCTACACAGCTCCAGTGGGTCAGTATAGAAGTCCAGGCAGGAAGCTTTATATCTGGCAACCAGAGAAGTGAGAGATGGGAATATAAGGAGGTTGGGATCGCTGGACAAGAAACAGCTGAGGAGGAGAAGCTACGGATCTCTGAGTGAGCCAAAAAGGATTGCAAGGCAAACCCAGAAAGCTACCATTAATAAACAGCACTGTCTTTAGACATAGAGCGCGCAGCGACCCGCTGCGACTTCCTGACCCCGGGTATAACGGAGTCAGGCGTGGCTCTTGACACCCTCGTGACTGGTGGTTACTGGATTGTGAAAATGAGCAAAGTTATAGCAAAGTATATAAGTAGATGTGTAGTCTGCAGAATGGCACGTAGACCTACAGATGAAAAAAGAATGCAGATTTACCGGCAGATCGTGTAAACCCATCACCACCATTTCTTTATAGTGGAATGGATTGTTTTAGCCCATTCCTCACCAAACTGAACCGCAAGGAGTACAAGAGATACTAATATTTACATGTCTGAGTTCCAGAGCGATTCACTTGGAAATGTTCGAAGATATGTCTACTGATGCATTTATCAATGCCTTAAGATGTTTCATAGCCATTAGAGGTACAGTCAGAGAGCTTAGATCTGACCAAGGATCTAATTTTGACGGAGCAAAGAATGAATTGAAGAAAGCTCTAAAGAGATTGGTAGAGAAAAAATAACAGAATATTTGTTAGTGATTTTCATATGAATGCTTCTCATGCGGCTTGGAATTTGAAGTTCAGTGTGATGAAAAAGAACACCAGAAGAATAGATGATGCTTCACTTAGGACCCTATTCTATGAAATAATGTCTATTGTTAACAGTCGTCCACTTACAGTTGATAATATCAACGACCCAACAAGTTTGGACCCTTTAACTCCCAACCATCAGAACAGTTTTGGAATAGATGGAGGAAAGAGTACTTAGCCAATCTTATGCTAAGAAGTAAATGGCAAACACCCAGAAGAAATTTCCAAGTTGGTGACATAGTATTAGTAAAATAAGAAGATTTACCTAGAAGTCAATGGAAATTGGCCAAAGTTCTAGAAGTTCAAAAGGATGAAGACACACTAGTAAGAATAGTGTTGTTACAAATACGAGACTCAATACTTGACAAAAAAAGAACATGTCTCACTACTCCACTCAAGTTGGAACGTCCTATACAGAAGTTATTTGCTCTACATGAGAGGTAAGAACTAGGGTTGAGTAAACACGAACTCAGATTTTTGGACCCCGAACCCGAACAAGAACATTTCAGTAAAAGTTTGGGTTTGGGTTTGGTGTTCAGCGAGTTAATGGCGCTTTTTGAAAGGCTTCAGAGCGATTAACTCTGTTCCCTTAGAAGCCATCACAGCCATGCCTACTTATGGCATGGCTGTGATTGGCCAGTGCAGCATGTGACCCAGCCTCTATATAAGCTGGAGTCATGTAGCACAGCACGTCACTCTGCTCTTAGTACTGTAGGGAGAGGATGCTGAGCCTGTGAGGGAGAGAATAGGAAAGAAACTTTAATCAGAACTGCAATTGAACCCAGCGATCTACATAGAGTTTGTTGTGTGGGTGCAGTGCACAATCTTTTTACCCTGCTCTGAGCCCAGTGACAGAATTTTTTTTTTTTATCCGTCTGTTAGTTAGGTGGGCGGTGGCGGCCATTTTATGCAAGCTCAGTGCACTAGCATTAAATATGTGCTTTTGAGACATTCAAATACATAGAAACATAGATTGTGTTGGCAGATAAGAACCATTTGGCCCATCTAGTCTGCACAATATACTGAATACTATGGATAGCCCCTGGCCCTATCTTATATGAAGGATGGCCTTATGCCTATCCCATGCATGCTTAAACTCCTTCACTGTATTTGCAGCTACCACTTCTGCAGGAAGGCTATTCCATGCATCCACTACTCTCTCAGTAAAGTAATACTTCCTGATATTACTTTTAAACCTTTGCCCCTCTAATTTAAAACTATGTCCTTTTGTAGCAGTTTTTCTTCTTTTAAATATTCTCTCCTCTTTTACCTTGTTGATTCCCTTTATGTATTTTAAAGTTTCTATCATATCCCCTCTGTCTCGTCTTTCTTCCAAGCTATACATGTTAAGGTCCTTTAATCTTTCCTGGTAAGTTTTATCCTGCAATCCATGTACCAGTTTAGTAGCTCTTCTCTGAACTGTCTCCAAAGTATCAATATCCTTCTGGAGATATTGTCTCCAGTTCTGAGCACAATACTCCAAAGAAGGTCTCACTAGTGCTCTGTAGAGCGGCATGAGCACCTCCCTCTTTCTACTGGTAATTCCTCTCCCTATACACCCAAGCATTCTGCTAGCATTTACTGCTGCTCTATGACGTTGTCTGCCTACCTTTAAGTCTTCTGAAATAATGACTTCTAAATCCCTTTCCTCAGATACTGAGGTTAGGACTGTATCACTGATTTTATATTCTGCTCTTGGGTTTTTACGCCCCAGGTGCATTATCTTGCACTTATCAACATTCAATTTTAGTTGCCAGATTTTTGACCATTCCTCTAGTTTTCCTAAATACTTTTCCATTTGGTGTATCCCTCCAGGAACATCAACCCTGTTACAAATCTTTGTGTCATCTGCAAAAAGACACACCTTACCATCGAGGCCTTCTGCAATTTCACTGATAAAGATATTAAACAATATGGGTCCCAGAACATATCCATGAGGTACCCCACTGGTAACAAGACCTTGGTCTGAATATACTCCATTGACTACAACCCTCTGTTGCCTGTCCCTCAGCCACTACCTAACCCATTCAACAATATGGGAGTCTAAGCCCAAAGACTGCAATTTATTGATAAGCCTTCTATGTGGGACAGTATCAAAAGCCTTACTAAAGTCTAGATAAGCGATGTCTACTGCACCTCCTCCATCTATTATTTTAGTCACCCAATCCAAAAAATCTATAAGATTAGTTTGACATGATCTCCCTGAAGTAAACCCATGCTGTTTTTCATCTTTCAATCCATGGGATTTTAGATGTTCCACAATCCTCTCCTTAAGTATGGTTTTCATAAATTTCCCCACTATTGATGTCAGGCTTACTGGCCTATAGTAGAGATGTCGCGAACATAAAATTTTCCGTTCGCGAACAGGCGAACCGGGCTAACCGCCATTGACTTCAATAGGCAGGCAAATTTTAAAACCCACAGGGACTCTTTCTGGCCACAATAGTGATGGAAAAGTTGTTTCAAGGGGACTAACACCTGGACTGTGGCATGCCGGAGGGGGGTCCATGGCAAAACTCCCATGGAAAATTACGTAGTTGACGCAGAGTAGGGTTTTAATCCATGAAGGACATAAATCACCTAACATTCCTAAATTGTTTGCAATAACGTGCTTTAAAACATCCAGTGTGTGTATACGATCAGGTATGATGTTGTATCGATCAGGTAGTGTAAGGGTTACACCCGCTTCACAGTGACAGAGCAAACTCTGACAGACCAAACTCCCCATTTAACACACCGCAAACAACCGCAAACAGTCCATTTGCACAACCGCAAACTCCCCATTTGCACAAGGTTGGATACCAAGCTAGCCATGTCCCGTTCCTTGTCCTCACTGACGTCATTGAAGGTCTCTTCCTCCACCCAGCCACGTACAACACCAAGGGTCCCCGAAAGGTGACAACAAGCCCATGGGACGCCTGCTGTGGTTGGTCTTCCACCTCCTCAAAGCCACCTTCCTCCTCTGACTCCTCTTCTTCAGACTCCTCTCTCTGCGTTGCCGCAGGTCCAGCAATCGACGACGACAAGGCTGCTTCTGGTGGTGATGGTGACCACAACTCTTCCTCTTCATGCTCATCTACGGCCTGATCCAGCACTCTTCGCAGGGCACACTCCAGAAAAAACACATATGGGATGAGGTCGATGATGTTGCCTTTGGTTTGTCACCTCCGCAAAAGGACGCATGAGCCTACAGCCATTGTGCATGAGCATTCAGTAACGCGGCCAAAAAATTCCCAGCTCCGCAGAGGCTGTACTCTTTTATTTAAATAAAAAAAATCTGTTCTTACCAGTTTAATCTCTGTTTTGTCCCCTATCAGGGGCCGGTGTATGGAATAGATTTTAGGAACTCAGAAGATGGAAAAAGATGCTTGGTAGGTCCTCTTACTTCCAATTTGGGGCACTGCGTGTGCGCCGTGCAGTGTACTGTGCCACCCTATATGAGTGGTATGTTAAGTAGTACTATTCCTATCAGTTTAATCCCTGTTACGTCCCCTATCAGGGGCCGGTGTATGGAATAGATTTTAGGAACCGGGAGATGGAGAAAGATGCTTGGTTGGTCCTCTTACTTCCAATTTGGAGCACTGCGCGTGCGCCGTGCAATGTACTGTGCCACCCTATAGGATTTGTATGTTAAGTAGTACTAGTCCTATCAGTTTAATCCCTGTTACGTCCACTATCAGGGGCCGGTGTATGGAATAGATTTTAGGAAACGGGAGATGGAAAAAGATGCTTGGTTGGTCCTCTTACTTCCAATTTGGGGCACTGCGCGTGCGCCGTGCAATGTACTGTGCCACCCTATATGAGTAGTATGTTAAGTAGTACTAGTCCTATCAGTTTAATCCCTGTTACGTCAACTATCAGGGGCCGGTGTATGGAATAGATTTTAGGAACCGGGAGATGGAAAAAGATGCTTGGTTGGTCCTCTTACTTCCAATTTGGGGCACTGCGCGTGCGCCGTGCAATGTACTGTGCCACCCTATATGAGTAGTATGTTAAGTAGTACTATTCCTATCAGTTTAATCCCTGTTACGTCCACTATCAGGGGCCGGTGTATGGAATAGATTTTAGGAACCGGGAGATGGAAAAAGATGCTTGGTCGGTCCTCTTAATTCCAATTTGGGGCACTGCGCGTGCGCCGTGCAATGTATTGTGCCACCCTATATGAGTGGTGTGTTAAGTAGTACTATTCTTATCAGTTTAATCCCTGTTAGGTCCCCTATCAGGGGACGTGTATCGAATAGAGTTTAGACAACCGCAAAGAGTTGTCAATAGTTGACACACTCATGACATAAATTTTATTCCTCTATGCGTCAATCTTGGTGTAGTGATGACTGTGCTCATGCGCACGTTTGGGAGATTGCAGGCGATGGCGGTTTTTCAAAGCCTATGGTCGTGCTGAGGTAGTTCAGTGACAGTTAAGTGACCCAGAAAACAATGATTCTGCAGGGTGGGCCCATTGTTGGCCTAGTAGTCTATAATGATCACCTTAGATGATCACAAAGAAAATTTATGTTTTTTCTATGCAAAATTATCCAGCCGATTGCTTTTGGCCTGTTCACAATGAAGCAACGACCTTATCATCTGGGGTGTGCCAACATTGCCATTGCCAACACACTCATAGAGGTGATCGCTTCATTGTGATACGCAAACCCCTTCACCACAACAAGGTAACTATCATGAAGGGGAATTGACACATGTATATGCCTTTTTTTTGTTTTGTTTTTGCAGCCACAGTGCAGCACCAGACGCCAGAAAAATTAGGCATGTACACATGCCTGAAAAATTAGGTATTGTTGCAGCAGCTGTTTCCAGGCAGAAAGTGCAGTAAAACATTGCGGCTTAAACCCTAGTTGGTGGCGGAGAAGTCACGCAAGTCATCCGGCATGCAGAGATTAAATACTGCAGCGTGTGGACCATTTTTAGCCCAAGGCATCTCATCAGGCCTTTTTTAGTCAAATGCATCCCCCACTTTCAGTCCCTTCCGGATCCATGCCTCATTCATCTTAATAAAGGTGAGGTAATCTAGACTTTTTTGACCTAGGCGACTTCTCTTCTCAGTGACAATACCTCCTGCTGCGCTGAAGGTCCTTTCTGACAGGACACTTGAAGCAGGGCAGGCCAGAAGTTCTATCGCAAATTGGGATAGCTCAGGCCACAGGTCAAGCCTGCACACCCAGTAGTCAAGGGGTTCATCGCTCCTCAGAGTGTCGATATCTGCAGTTAAGGTGAGGTAGTCTGCTACCTGTCGGTCGAGTCGTTCTCTGAGGGTGAACCCCGAAGGGCTGTGGCGATGCGTAGGACTTAAAAAGCTCCTCATGTCCTCCATCAACAACACGTCTGTAAATCGTCCTGTCCTTGCCGGCATGGTCGTGGTAGGAGGAGGATTACTTTCACCTCTTCCCCTGTTAGATTCCCATTGTGCTGTGACATCACCCTTATACGCTGTGTAAAGCATACTTTTTAACTTGTTTTGTAACTTCTGCATCCTTTCCGACTTCCGGTAATTCGGTAACATTTCAGCCACTTTCTGCTTATACCGGGGGTCTAGTAGCGTGGCCACCCAGTACAGGTCATTCTCCTTCAGCCTTTTTAAACGAGGGTCCCTCAACAGGCATGACAGCATGAAAGACCCCATTTGCACAAGGTTGGATGCCGAGCTACTCATGTCCCGTTCCTCGTCCTCACTGATCTCATTGAAGGTCTGTTCTTCCCCCCAGCCACGTACAACACCACGGGTACCAGATAGGTGACAATGAGCACCCTGGGATGCCTGCTGTAGTTGGTCTTCCTCCTCCTCAAAGCCACATTCCTCCTCTGACTCCTCTTCCTCAGACTCCTCTTCTAGCGTTGCCGCAGGTCCAGCAAGCGATGCTGATAAGGCTGTTTCTGGTGGTGATGGTGACCACAACTCTTCCTCTTCCTCTTCACGCTCATCTACGGCCTGATCCAGCACTCTTCGCAGGGCACGCTCCAGGAAGAAAACAAATGGGATGATGTCGCTGATAGTGCCTTTGGTGCGACTGACTAGGTTTGTCACCTCCTCAAAAGGACGCATGAGCCTACAGGCATTGCGCATGAGCGTCCACTAACGTGGCAAAAAAATACCCAGCTCCGCAGATGCTGTCCTAGAACCCCGGTCATACAAATACTCGTTGACGGCTTTTTCTTGTTGGAGCAGGCGGTCGAACATTAGGAGTGTTGAATTCCAACGTGTCGGGCTGTCGCAAATCAAGCGCCTCACTGGCATGTTGTTTCTTTGCTGAATATCTGAAAAGTGCGCCATGGCCGTGTAGGAACGCCTGAAATGGCCACACACCTTCCTGTCCTGCTTGAGGACGTCCTGTAAGCCTGGGTACTTATGCACAAAGCGTTGTACGATCAGATTCAACACATGTGCCATGCACGGCACATGTGTCAACTTGCCCAAATTCAATGCCGCAAACAAATTGCTTCCATTGTCACACACCACTTTGCCTATCTCCAGTTGGTGCGGGGTCAGCCACTGATCCACCTGTGCGTTCAGGGCGGACAGGAGTGCTGGTCCGGTGTGACTCTCTGCTTTCAGGCAAGTCAACCCCAAGACGGCGTGACACTGTCATATCCGGGATGTGGAATAGCCCCTGGGGAGCTGGGGGGGTGCAGTTGATGTGGAGCAAGACGCAGCAACAGAAGAGGACTCAGCCGAGGAGATTAGCAAAGAGGATGGAGTAGGAGGAGTAGAGGAGGTGGCAGAAGGAATGCCTGAAAGTCGTGACGGTGTCACCAACTTCACTTGTATCTGACAACTCAGCAAAGGAAGCAGCAGCGGGTACAACATCATCATCATCACACCGTACGTCCATGTGTGTAATGCTGCCTGACTGAGACATATCCCTGTTATCTACATCCTCTGGCAATAATGGTTGCGCATCACTCATTTCTTCCAACTGATGTGTAAATAACTGCTCTGACAGATCAAGTGAAATGGCTGTGGTGCTAGTATTGGTGGTGGCGGCAGGCGGGGGAGTGGTAACTTGAGAGGTGCCCGAAGCTGAGCTTGAGGAGGATGGTGCATCAAGGTTCCGAGCGAAAGCTGTAGAAGATTAGTTGTCCTGTGTTAGCCAGTCAACTATGTCCTCAGAACTTTTAAAGTTCAGGGTACGTGGCCTCTGAACACTGGGCATTATTCTAGGGCCAAAGGAAATCACAGCACCACGACCACGACGGCCCCTGTAGGGTGGCCTGCCTCTGCCTGTCATTTGTTTTTAGATTAGTGGTACTATGCGTGCAAGGTACTGTGCCCCCTGATATGAGTGCTGGGCAGTGGGCACAGTACACTCTGTGGGCCTGACACACACTGTAGGCAACTGAAATTATATTACAAAGAAAAAATTGTTTTACTGTTTTAAATGCAAGCTACTGTGCCACCAGATGTGAGTGGTGGGCACTGGCAGTGGGCACAGTGCACTCTGTGGGCCTGACACACACTGGCAGGCAACTGCAATTATATTACAGAGAAAAATTTGTTTTACTGTTTTAAATGCAAGCTACTGTGCCACCAGATATGAGTGGTGGGCAATGGCAGTGGGCACAGTAGACTCTGTGGGCCTGACACACACTGGCAGGCAACAGCAATTATGTTACAGAGAAAAAAATATTTTACTGTTTTAAATGCAAGCTACTGTGCCACCAGATATGAGTGGTGGGCACTGGCAGTGGGCACAGTACGCTCTGTGGGCCTGACACACACTGGAAGGCAACTGCAATTATATTACAGAGAAAAAATTGTTTTACTGTTTTAAATGCAAGCTACTGTGCCACCAGATATGAGTGGTGGGCAATGGCAGTGGGCACAGTACACTCTGTGGGCCTGACACACACTGGCAGGCAACTGCAATTATATTACAGAGAATTTTTTTTTTTACTGTTTTAAATGCAAGCTACTGTGCCACCAGATATGAGTGGTGGGCACTGGCAGTGGGCACAGTACACTCTGTGGGCCTGACACACACTGGCAGGCAACTGCAATTATATTACAGAGAAAAATTTGTTTTACTGTTTTAAATGCAAGCTACTGTGCCACCAGATATGAGTGGTGGGCACTGGCAGTGGGCACAGTACACTCTGTGGGCCTGACACACACTGGCAGGCAACTGCAATTATATTACAGAGAAAAAATTGTTTTACTGTTTTAGCTGCAAGCTACTGTGCCACCAGATATGAGTGGTGGGCACTGGCAGTGGGCACAGAACACTCTGTGGGCCTGACACAAACTGGCAGACAACTGCAATTATATTACAGAGACAAAATTGTTTTACTGTTCTAAATGCAAGCTACTGTGCCACCAGATATGAGTGGTGGGCACTGGCAGTGGGCACAGTACACTCTGTGGGCCTGACACACACTGAAACTGCAATTATATTACAGAGAAAAAAATATTTTGCTGTTTTAAATGCAATCTACTGTGCCACCAAATATGAGTGGTGGGCACTGGCAGTGGGCACAGTACACTCTGTGGGCCTGACACACACTGGCAGGCAACTGCAATTATATTACAGAGAAAAAATTGTTTTACTGTTTTAAATGCAAGCTACTGTGCCAACAGATATGAGTGGTGGGCACTGGCAGTGGGCACAGTACACTCTGTGGTCCTGACACACACTGGCAGGCAACTGCAATTATATTACAGAGAAAAAATAGTTTTACTGTTTTAAATGCAAGCTACTGTGCCACCAAATATGAGTGGTGGGCACTGGCAGAGTGGGCACAGTACACTCTGTGGGCCTGACACACACTGGCAGGCAACTGCAATTATATTACAGAGATTTTTTTTTTTACTGTTTTAAATGCAAGCTACTGTGCCACCAGATATGAGTGGTGGGCACTGGCAGTGGGCACAGTACACTCTGTGGGCCTGACACACACTGGCAGGCAACTGCAATTATATTACAGAGAAAAAATAGTTTTACTGTTCTAAATGCAAGCTACTGTGCCACCAGATATGAGTGGTGGGCACTGGCAGTGGGCACAGTACACTCTGTGAACCTGACACACACTGGCAGGCAACTGCAATTATATTACACAGAAAAAATAGTTTTACTGTTTTAAATGCAAGCTACTGTGCCACCAGATATGAGTGGTGGGCACTGGCAGGGGGCACAGTACACTCTGTGGGCCTGACACACACTGGCAGGCAACTGCAAAAATATTACAGAGAAAAAATTGTTTTACTGTTTTAACTGCAAGCTACTGTGCCACCAGATATGAGTGGTGGGCACTGGCAGGGGGCACAGAACACTCTGTGGGCAGTAAAACAAAATTGTTTTACTATTCTAAATGCAAGCTACTGTGCCACCAGATATGAGTGGTAGGCACTGGCAGTGGGCACAGTACACTCTGTGGGCCTGACACACACTGGCAGGCAACTGCAATTATATTACAGAGAAAAAATTATTTTACTTTGCCACCAAATAAGCTACTGTGCCACCAAATATGAGTAGTGGGCACTGGCAGTGGGCACAGTACACTTTGTGGGCCTGACACACACTGGCAGGCAACTGCAATTATATTACAGAGAAAAAATTGTTTTACTGTTTTAAATGCAAGCTACTGTGCCACCAGATATGAGTGCTGGGCACTGGCAGTGGGCACAGTACACTCTGTGGGCCTGACACACACTGGCAGGCAACTGCAATTATATTACAGAGAAATAATTGTTTTACTGTTTTAAATGCAAGCTACTGTGCCACCAGATATGAGTGGTGGGCACTGGCAGTGGGCACAGTACACTCTGTGGGCCTGACACACACTGGCAGGCAACTGCAATTGTATTACAGAGAAAAAATTGTTTTACTGTTTTAAATGCAAGCTACTGTGCCACCAGATATGAGTGGTGGGCACTGGCAGTGGGCACAGTACACTCTGTGGGCCTGACACACACTGGCAAGCAACTGCAATTATATTACAGAGAAAAAATTGTTTTACTGTTTTAAATGCAAGCTACTGTGCCACCAGATATGAGTGGTGGGCACTGGCAGTGGGCACAGTACACTCTGTGGGCCTGACACACACTGGCAGACACCTGCAATTATATTACAGAGAAAAAATTGTTTTACTGTTTTAAATGCAAGCTACTGTGCCACCAGATATGAGTGGTGGGCACTGGCAGTGGGCACAGTACACTCTGTGTGCCTGACACACACTGGCAGGCAACTGCAATTACACTCACCTAAAGAATTATTAGCAACACCTGTTCTATTTCTCATTAATGCAATTATCTAGTCAACCAATCACATGGCAGTTACTTCAATGCATTTAGGGGTGTGGTCCTGGTCAAGACAATCTCCTGAACTCCAAACTGAATGTCAGAATGGGAAAGAAAGGTGATTTAAGCAATTTTGAGCGTGGCATGGTTGTTGGTGCCAGACGGGCCGGTCTGAGTATTTCACATTCTGCTCAGTTACTGGGATTTTCACGCACAACCATTTCTAGGGTTTACAAAGAATGGTGTGAAAAAGAGAAAAACATCCAGTATGCGGCAGTCCTGTGGGCAAAAATGCCTTGTTGATGCTAGAGGTCAGAGGAGAATTGGCCGACTGATTCAAGCTGATAGAAGAGCAATGTCGACTGAAATAACCACTCGTTACAACCGAGGTATGCAGCAAAGCATTTGTGAAGCCACAACACGCACAACCTTGAGGCGGATGGGCTACAACAGCAGAAGACCCCACCGGGTACCACTCATCTCCACTACAAATAGGAAAAAGAGGCTACAATTTGCACGAGCTCACCAAAATTGGACTGTTGAAGACTGGAAAAATGTTGCCTGGTCTGATGAGTCTCGATTTCTGTTGAGACTTTGAAATGGTAGAGTCCGAATTTGGCGTAAACAGAATGAGAACATGTATCCATCATGCCTTGTTACCACTGTGCAGGCAGGTGGTGGTGGTGTAATGGTGTGGGGGATGTTTTCTGGGCACACTTTAGGCCCCTTAGTGCCAATTGGGCATCATTAAAATGCCACGGGCTACCTGAGCATTGTTTCTGACCATATCCATCACTTCATGACCACCATGTACCCATCCTCTGATGGCTACTTCCAGCAAGATAATGCACCATGTCACAAAGCTCGAATCATTTCAAATTGGTTTCTTAACCACCTCCGGACCGCCTAACGCAGATTCGCGTTCCGGAGGTGGCAGCGCTGCGCACAATCACGCATATACGCGTCATCTCGCGAGACGCGAGCTTTCGCTCAAAGCCGGCCCGCGCATGCGCATCGCAGGCCGGCAAAATTTAAAGAACAAGTTCGTCACCAGCCTGCCAGCAACGATTATTGGCTGGCAGGCTGGCGATTTTCAAAAAATCCAATCACAAGTCATATAACAGATCATATTAGTAAATATGATCTGTTATATGGCTTGTCTGCTCCTCTGCTGGTCCTTTTCGTCGGTTGGATCCAGCAGAGGAGCAGACTGAACTGTGAGTACACCAAACACTACAACTTAGCCCCAGATAACCCCCCTGCACCCCAATTAACCCTTTGATCACCCCTTTGATCGCCCCTGTCAATCACTAGTGAAAGGAAAAAAAGTGATCAGTGTAAACTGTCACTTTTTTTTTTTCACTAGTATTGGCTGTTAGGTTTTAGGGATAGTTTAGGCCCCTTGGTTAGGTAGTTTAGCGTGAGTTAGCGCCCAGCGTATCGCTAATCAGCATTTGTACTTTTATAGTATCTGTAAGTGATCAAAACTGATCACGGTCAGATCTATAATAGTATTAGTGTCACCTTAGCTCGCCCTCCACCCAAAACGCAGTGTTTGCCCGATCAGGCCTGATCGGTCGCCCACACGTGCGTTCACCCACGCCCGCCCCACCGCAGTGACAAAAAATATATATTTTTTTGATCACTGCACATTCATTTTACACGCACTGCGGCGGTACTTCCCTAGCCTCCCCTTTGTAAGACAGGTTTGCTTTTTTTCTTGGGTAGTCTCAGGGAATACCCCTAAATTTAGTAGTCCAAAATGTCAAACAGGGGGTATTCTTCTGAAGAGGCCTACAGGATTCTGACCCAGTCGGATGAGGAGTGGGAACCCTCATCTGATGAATCTAGCGGGTCAGAATATGAACCTGTGGAAAGCAGTGGCTCTCTGACCCAAAGTTCGGACGAGGAGGTGGAGGTCCCTGATAGCACCAGGCGTACCAGGCCCCGTGTCGCTAGACCACAGGTTATGCAGGATCCGCTTCAAGAGCAGCAGAGTGGGGCTGTCACTGCCGGATCACGTGGTGAGGCATACACCAGCAGCGCAGCCCTCCCTGGACCTAGTACCAGCACTGCCGTACAACATGGTGACGTGGCGAGCACCAGAAGGGCAGTTGAAGCTGGTACGGTGGCACGTGCAGTAGTTACCCCGTCGCAGCCACCCCACAGACAGGCCCGTAGAGCCCCTAGAATCCCTGAGGTGCTGGCAAACCCTGATTGGCAGTCACCAACTTCAGCCGCACCATTAGTTCCCCCTTTCACCGCCCAGTCTGGAGTTCGGGTTGAGACGGCTCAAATCGGTTCGGCCCTGGGATTTTTTGAGCTGTTCTTGACTGCGGAGCTCTTGGACTTAGTCTCTGCAGAGACAAACCGGTATGCCACACAATTTATATCCGCCAACCCGGGAAGCTATTATGCCCAGCCTTTCCGGTGGAAACCAGTCCAAGTTTCCGAACTTAAAATTTTTTTGGGCCTTCTCCTCAACATGGGTCTAACTAAAAAGCATGAATTGCGGTCATATTGGTCCACGAACCCGATTCATCACATGCCCATGTTCTCTGCTGCTATGTCCAGGGCACGATTTGAGGCCATCCTCCGTTTCCTGCATTTTAGCGACAACACCACCTCCCGTCCCAGAGGCCACCCAGCTTTTGACCGGCTCCACAAAATTCGGCCCCTCATAGACCATTTCAACCAGAAATTTGCAGATTTGTATACCCCCGAGCAAAACATCTGCGTAGACGAGTCCCTAATACATTTTACCGGGCGCCTTGGCTTCAAACAATACATCCCAAGCAAGCGTGCCCGGTATGGGGTCAAATTGTATAAGCTCTGTGAAAGGGCCACAGGCTATACCCACAAATTTCGGATCTATGAGGGAAAAGATCAGACCCTGGAGCCGGTCGGTTGCCCTGACTACCTGGGGAGCAGTGGGAAGACAGTCTGGGACTTGGTGTCACCCTTATTCGGCAAGGGGTACCATCTTTATGTGGACAATTTTTACACAAGTGTGGCACTCTTTAGGCATTTGTTTCTAGAACGGATTTGCGCCTGTGGCACCGCGTGAACTAGTCGCGTGGGCTTCCCCCGACGGCTCGTTACCACCCGTCTTGCAAGGGGGGAGAGGGCTGCCTTGTGTAACGAAGAACTGCTCGCGGTGAAATGGAGAGACAAGCATGACGTTTACATGCTCTCCTCCATTCACGCAGACACGACAATCCAAATTGAGCGAGCAACCCGTGTCATTGAAAAGCCCCTCTGTGTCCACGACTATAATGCGCTCATGGGAGGGGTGGACTTCAATGACCAGATGTTGTCTCCGTATTTAGTTTCCCGCAGAACCAGACGCTGGTATAAGAAGGTGTCTGTATATTTAATTCAATTGGCGCTGTATAATAGTTTTGTTCTCTACAGTAAGGCTGGGAGAACAGGATCCTTACTCAAATTCCAGGAAGAGATCATCGAGAACCTCCTGTATCCAGGAGGTTCCGTGGCCCCATCCACCAGTGTAGTTAGCCGTCTACACGAGCGACATTTCCCCAGTGTCGTTCCTGGTACCTCAACCCAACCGTCACCCCGAAAAAGATGTCGTGTCTGTAGCAGGAGTGGAATAAGGCGTGACACCCGCTATTTCTGTCCTGACTGTCCTGACCACCCTGCCCTATGCTTTGGTGAGTGTTTCCGGAAGTACCACACACAGGTACACCTAGCATAGGGATTGCATCTCACAGGACAGGCACACAGGGCTATTAGGGCCCTTTTACTCACAGCTGCTGCAAACCTCTCCTTTCATCTGGGATAAAGTGCATAACGTACTTCGCCACATCTTTGGGCGATTTGCACTTTGCACATTGTCCCATGGGGAAGGAGAGGTTTGTTCTATAAAGGTAAAAAAAACTAAACAAAAAAAAAATTACCGGTAAGTAAAAAAGGTAAAAAAGTAAAAAAAAAGTTAATATGTTCTGTTCTAAAGTTAATAAAGTTATTGCGTTGCGGCCTGTTTTTTTCTTTTTTGTTTTGTTTTTTTTACCTTCCAGGTGGACCAACCGATCGACTAGCTGCAGCACTGATGTGCATTCTGACAGAAGCATTGCGCTGCTGTCAGATTACACGCAAGTCAGTGTATGCGGCGCTGCAAGACGAGATTTCTCCTCTGCAGTAAAAGATACGTTTGCCGAGGCATATGAGCTGAGGAGGTGGCGGTGTTCATATACTTTGGCAAACACTTTGTATATATATATATATAAAAAAAAAAATCTCGGCAATGATTTATTCATCCACATCGATTGATGTGAATGGAGAAATCTGGTTTGCCAGGGCATACGAGCTAAGTGGGTATGGATGTTGGGCGGAGCTCCTATGTCCTGGCAGACGCCTTTCCCCTCCTTTTTCTTTTTTTGGCAGAGATTTTTTCATCCACATTAATCGATGCGAATGAAGAAATCTGTGCCGTTCATTTTTTTTCTTTCAGCCCAGAGGCTGAACGGAAAAAAATAATCTCATTACCGTATGCTCAATATAAGGAGAATAGCAGAAACTCCTAATGCTGGGCATACATGTAATGATTGCGGAGACCCTCAAATGCCAGGGCAGTACAAACACCCCACAAATGACCCCATTTTGGAAAGAAGACACCCCAAGGTATTTGCTGAGGGGCTTATTGAGTCCATGAAAGATTGAAATTTTTGTCCCAAGTTAGCGGAAAGGGAGACTTTGTGAGAAACAAATCCAAAAAATCTATTTCCGCTAACTTGTGCCAAAATTTTTTTGTTTCTATGAACTCGCCATGCCCCTCATTGAATACCTTGGGGTGTCTTCTTTCCAAAATGGGGTCACATGTGGGGTATTTATACTGCCCTGGCATTTTAGGGGCCCCAAAGCGTGAGAAGAAGTCTGGTATCCAAATGTCTAAAAATGCCCGCTTAAAAGGAATTTGGGCCCCTTTGCCCACCTAGGCTGCAAAAAAGTGTCACACATCTGGTATCTCCGTATTCAGGAGAAGTTGGGGAATGTGTTTTGGGGTGTCATTTTACATATACCCATGCTGGTTGAGATAAATATCTTGGTCAAATGCCAACTTTGTATAAAACAATGGTAAAAGTTGTCTTTTGCCAAGATATTTCTCTCACCCAGCATGGGTATATGTAAAATGACACCCCAAAACACATTCCCCAACTTCTCCTGAATACGGAGATACCAGATGTGTGACACTTTTTTGCAGCCTAGGTGGGCAAAGGTGCCCATATTCCAAAGAGCACCTTTCGGATTTCACTGGTCATTTTTTACAGAATTTGATTTCAAACTCCTTACCACACATTTGGGCCCCTAGAATTCCAGGGGAGTATAACTACCCCACAAGTGACCCCAGTTTGGAAAGAAGACACCCCAAGGTATTCCGTGAGGGGCATGGCAAGTTCCTAGAATTTTTTATTTTTTGTCACAAGTTAGTGGAAAATTATGATTTTTTATTTTTTTTTCTTACAAAGTCTCATTCCACTAACTTGTGACAAAAAATAAAAACTTCCATGAACTCACTATGCCCATCAGCGAATACCTTGGGGTGTCTTCTTTCCAAAATGGGGTCACTTGTGGGGTAGTTAGACTGCCCTGGCATTCTAGGGGCCCAAATGTGTGGTAAGGAGTTTGAAATCAAATTCTGTAAAAAATGACCAGTGAAATCCGAAAGGTGCTCTTTGGAATATGGGCCCCTTTGCCCACCTAGGCTGCAAAAAGTGTCACACATCTGGTATCTCCATATTCAGGAGAAGTTGGGGAATGTGTTTTGGGGTGTCATTTTACATATACCCATGCTGGGTGAGAGAAATATCTTGGCAAAAGACAACTTTTACCATTTTTTTTATACAAAGTTGGCATTTGACCAAGATATTTATCTCACCCAGCATGGGTATATGTAAAATGACACCCCAAAACACATTCCCCAACTTCTCCTGAATACGGAGATACCAGATGTGTGACACTTTTTTGCAGCCTAGGTGGGCAAAGGGGCCCACATTCCAAAGAGCACCTTTCGGATTTCGCTGGCCATTTTTTACAGAATTTGATTTCAAACTCCTTACCACACATTTGGGCCCCTAGAATGCCAGGGCAGTATAACTATCCCTCAAGTTACCCCATTTTGGAAAGAAGACACCCCAAGGTATTCCGTGAGGGGCATGGCGAGTTCCTAGAATTTTTTATTTTTTGTCACAAGTTAGTGGAATATGAGACTTTGTAAGAAAAAAAAAAAAAAGAAAAAAATCATCATTTTCCGCTAACTTGTGACAAAAAATAAAAAGTTCTATGAACTCACTATGCCCATCAGCGAATACCTTAGGGTGTCTACTTTCCGAAATAGGGTCATTTGTGGGGTGTTTGTACTGTCTGGGCATTGTAGAACCTCAGGAATCATGACAGGTGCTCAGAAAGTCAGAGCTGCTGCAAAAAGAGGAAATTCACATTTTTGTACCATAGTTTGTAAACGCTATAACTTTTACCCAAACCATTTTTTTTTTTACCCAAACATTTTTTTTTTATCAAAGACATGTAGAACAATAAATTTAGAGCAAAATTTATATATGGATCTCGTTTTTTTTGCAAATTTTTACAACTGAAAGTGAAAAATTTCATTTTTTTGCAAAAAAAATCGTTAAATTTCGATTAATAACAAAAAATGTCAGCAGCAATGAAATACCACCAGATGAAATGTCTATTAGTGAGAAGAAAAGGAGGTAAAATTCATTTGGGTGGTAAGTTGCATGACCGAGCAATAAACGGTGAAAGTAGTGTAGGTCAGAAGTGTAAAAAGTGGCCTGGTCTTTCAGGGTGTTTAAGCACTGGGGGCTGAGGTGGTTAAACATGACAATGAGTTCACTGTACTAAAATGGCCCCCACAGTCACCAGATCTCAACCCAATAGAGCATCTTTGGGATGTGGTAGAACGGGAGCTTCGTGCCCTGGATGTGCATCCCTTAAATCTCCATCAACTGCAAGATGCTATCCTTTTAAATATGGGCCAACATTTCTAAAGAATGCTATCAGCACCTTGTTGAATCAATGCCACGTAGAATTAAGGCAGTTCTGAAGGCAAAAGGGGGTCCAAACCGTATTAGTATGATGTTCCTAATAATTCTTTAGGTGAGTGTATATTACAGAGAAAAAATTGTTTTATTGTTTTAAATGCAAGCTACTGTGCCACCAGATATGAGTGGTGGGCACTGGCAGTGGGCACAGTACACTCTGTGGGCCTGACACACACTGGCAGGCAACTGCAATTATATTACAGAGAAAAAATTGTTTTACTGTTTTAAATGCAAGCTACTGTGCCACCAGATATAAGTGGTGGGCACTGGCAGTGGGCACAGTACACTCTGTGGGCCTGACACACACTGGCAGGCAACTGCAATTATATTACAGAGAAAAAATTGTTTTACTGATTTAACTGCAAGCTACTGTGCCACCAGATATGAGTGGTGGGCACTGGCAGTGGGCACAGTACACTCTGTGGGCCTGACACACACTGGCAGGCAACTGCAATTATATTACAGAGAAGAAAAAAAAAAAGCTGACTGATGTACTAGCCCTAAAAAGGGCTTTTTGGGGAGCTGTCAGGACGCTGTCCTTACAGCAGATCAGATGAGTCTTTGAGGACTGGAGTGGACACAGAACACTGGCCTAGCTAACGATTTCCCTATTAAATCAGCAGCAGCTGCACTCTCCCTGCTCTCACTAACACTGCAGCTTCAGAATGAATCTAAGATGGATGCTGTCCTTGCTTTTTGACAGGAAGTGGGATGGTCTGGGAGGGAGGGTATGCTGATTGGCTGGAATGTGTCTGCTGACTGTGAGGTACAGGGTCAAAGTTTGCTCAATGATGATGTATAGGGGGCGGACCGAACATCGCATATGTTTGCCCGCCACGGCGAACGTGAACAAGCGATGTTCGCCGGCGAATAGTTTGGGACATCTCTAGCCTATAGTTGCCTGATTCTTCCCTACTACCTTTCTTGTGAATAGGCACAACATTTGCTCATTTCCAAACTTCTGGGACGACTCCTGTTGCCAGTGATTGGTTAAATAAATCTGTTAATGGTTTTGCTACGGTATAGAAAAGGTTACAGCCAGCTCACCTTCGCGTCCTGCACTGCGGTGCACAGGGTGGACTCAAGCCAGTCCTCAGTACACCCCTCTTAGGGGGGCGGAGATGTTGGAGGTGAGCCGTATTTTAGCTTGGAACATGTCAGACACTTAGGATCATAACTAAGCACACTACTGTTCGAAACGCGCAGATCTTGGGAACCGGTGGGCACCAGTGTTTTTGATTGCTGTATCTACCTGAATTTTGGTGACAATAAAGATCAGGATTTTCACAATGTCCATCGTGGTGCTGGAGCTTTTCTTCTATTTTTGCTAAAATGGTTTTGCTAGTTTACCGCTGAGCTCTTTTAATAGCTTTGGGTGTATTCCTTTAGGCCCCTGTGTCTTATTTGTATTAATTTTAGACAGCTGACTTAGAACCTCTTCCTCTGTAAAGACACATGCATCAAAAGATTCATTAGTCTTCTTTCCTAACTGAGGTCCTTTTCCTTAATTTTCCTTCATGAAAACTGAACAGAAGTATTCATTGAGGCAGTCAGCTAGTTCTTTATCTTCTTCCATATACCTTCCTTCTTTTGTTTTTAATTTGGTAATTCTTTGTTTTAGTTTCCTTTTTTCATTTATGTATCTGAAGAATGCCTTATCGCCTTTTTTCCCTGACTGAGCTAATTTCTCTTCTGCCTGTGCTTTAGAAGCTCTTATAACTTGTTTGGCCTCTCTCTGCCTAATCTTATGAATTTGCCTGTCATCCTCGTTTTTTTTATTTTTATAATTCCTAAATGCTATCTTTTTGTTTTTAATGATTTTGGCCACTTCTGCTTAGTACCACAGTGGTCTCTTCCTTTTTTTGCTTTTACTGACAAGCCTAATGCAATTTTCTGTTGCCTTCAATAGTGCCACTTTTAAGTAGTCCCATTTCTCCTGGACTCCAATGAAACTGTTCCAATCTGATAGCGACTCGTATACCACTAATCTAATTTTAGAAAAGTCAGTTTTTCTAAAATTTAAAACTTTTGTTTTTGTGTGGTGTGACTCAGTCACTGTACTTATAGTAAACCACACTGACTGGTGATCACTAGATCCCAAGCTTTCCCCTACAGTAATATCATATACCAAATTCCCATTTGTGAATACTAAATCTAAAATGGCCTCCATCCGGATTGGCTCCTCAACTACTTGTTGTAGAGATAATCCCAGTAGGGAATTTAGAATATCTGTACTCCTGGCAGAACTAGCTATTTTGGTTTTCCAGTTTACATCAGGAAGATTGAAGTCTCCCATAATGATAACTTCCCCCTTCAATGTCATTTTAGCTATTTCCTCAACTAGTAGATCATCTAATTCTTTGACTTGGCTAGGTGGTCTATATATCACACCTACACGAGTTACCTTATGATTATCAAGCTGCAAGGTAACCCAAACTGACTCTAAATTGTTCTCGCTTACTTGTATCAAATTAGATTTTATGCTATCTTTCCCATACAGGGCCACCCCTCCCCCCTTCTTGCCTTCTCTGTCTTTCCTGTATAGAGAGAACCCTGGTATTGTTATATCCCAGTCATTACTCCCCTTGAACCACGTCTCAGTAACAGCCACTACATCTATATTCTCAGATGCCATTATAGCCTCAAGTTTATTGATCTTATTCCCTAAACTGCGAGATTTTGTAGACAAGAATCTGAGCTTTTCATTTCTTAACCTTTGTGCTACTGGCATCTTCTGACATTGTTCCGGGGGGCAGTTGGACTGCTGGATTATTACTCTTTTGCCCCCCATTCCTAGTTTAAATGCTCCTTAGCAAATACTTGGAACTGTTCACCGAGGACATTCGTTCCCTTGAGAGAAAGATGCAAACCATCTTTCTTGTACAGTTCTTTTATCACGGTCGGCGTGGCTATCACATACGTGACACAGAGGGAGGGAACGAGGAAGGCCCTGACCAAGTGAGAGGGAAGATGGTGACCCCTGACTCACCTGGCGGCTGGCACCTGGCTGCCCTGACGTCCCTAGACGGGTTCCTCACCCGTACGCCGATCACGTGCCTAAAGCCCTGGCTTTCCCTGAGCTGAGCCCTAGGTAGTGAACAGGGCGATGGGAACACTAGTCCGCACCACTGACTCTAAGGGAAAACACCAAGGGGAGGACAGACAACACAGACTCAACATATATTCCCAGGTGGGCGACAACAGGAGACAACAATAAGCCCAACAGGGATCCGGAGGGTAGCACTCAGGAACGACAACCAGGATAAACCACTCCAGTGGGTCAGTATAGATGTCCAGGCAGGAAGCTCTATAACTGGCAACTAGAGAAGTGTGAGGGGAGAATATAAGGAGGTAGGGAGTGGCAGACAAGAAACAGCTGAGGAGGAGAAGCTACGGATCCCTGAGAGAGACAAAAAGGATAGCAAGGCAAACACAGAAAACAATCACTGAGAAACAACGTGATCTTTAGATATAGAGCGCGCAGCCACCCGCTGCGACTTCCTGACCCCGGGTATAACGGAGTCAGACGTGGCTCTTGATACCCTCGTGACAGTACCCCCCCTTTCACGAGGGGCCTCCGGACACTCAGGACCAGGTCTCTCCGGATGAGAGGCATGGAAAGTCTGAATTAACCTGTTGGCGTTTACCTCTGACGCTGGAGCCCACATTCTTTCCTCGGGACCGTAACCCCTCCAATGCACCAGATACTGAAGAGAGCGGCGGACCCGACGAGAATCAACAATTCTGGCTATTTGAAACTCCAGATTACCAGCCACAATGACAGGAGGAGGTGGCAGCGGCAATGGTTCTAGAGGTGGAACATACTTCTTGAGTAACGATTTATGGAAGACGTTATGGATCTTAAAAGTCTGAGGTAGCTCCAGGCGAAAAGCCACAGGGTTAATGACGGCTACTATTTTATAGGGACCAATGAACCTAGGACCCAGTTTCCAAGAAGGAACCTTCAACTTAATATTCCTAGTAGACAACCACACATAGTCATTCACTCCTAGGTCCGGACCTGGCGACCGTTTCTTATCGGCCATGCATTTATATTTACCACTTATCTTTTTCAAGTTAACTTGCACCTTCTGCCATACCGATGAAAGAGATGAAGAAAACCTTTCCTCTTCGGGAACCCCAGAAGACCCCCCCTCTTTGAAAGTACAAAATTGGGGATGAAAACCGTATGCACCAAGGAATGGTGACTTGCCAGTGGACTCCTGATAATGATTATTTATGGCAAACTCAGCTAACGGTAAATATGATGACCACAACTCTTGGTTTTCAGACACAAAACACCTTAAATATGTTTCTAGATTTTGGTTGGTACGCTCAGTCTGTCCATTCGACTGAGGATGGAAAGCTGAGGAAAAGGACAAGTGAACCCCCAAACGGGAACAAAAAGCTTTCCAAAACTTAGAAATAAACTGGGTTCCCCAATCCGAAACCACATCGGAAGGGACCCCGTGAAGCTTCACGATTTCACTGATAAACACCTGAGCGAGAGTTTTAGCATTAGGAAGTGCGGGTAGCGCAATAAAGTGTACCATTTTGCTAAACCTGTCTACTACTACCAAGATAACAGTTTTACCCGCCGACAACGGTAAGTCAGTGATGAAATCCATTGACAGATGTGTCCATGGCCTATTGGGGATGAAAAGTGGCAATAAAGACCCTGCTGGACGTGTATGAGAGACTTTCGCGCGTGCACAAGTAGAACAAGTAGACACGAAATCCATTCCATCCTGACGCAACCTTGGCCACCAAAAACAACGAGATAAAAGCTCCAAGGTTGCTTTACTACCCGGGTGTCCAGCAAGTGCCGAATTATGATGTTCTTTTAATAATTCAAGACGCAGGTTTAACGGTACAAACAATTTCTCTGAGGGGCAAGAGGCCGGGGCGTCCCCCTGGGCCTCTAACACCTTCCCCTCCAGAACAGAGTGTACAGCAGAGACAACCACTCCTCTTTGTAAAATAGGTACCGGATCACAAACATTACCCCCTCCAGGGAAACTATGAGATAATGCGTCTGCCTTGGTATTTTTTGCCCCAGGACGATAGGTGATTACAAAGTTAAATCTGGTAAAGAATAGCGACCACCTAGCTTGTCTAGGGGTGAGACGCTTAGCCGATTCTAGGTACAGAAGGTTCTTGTGATCCGTAATCACCGTGACGGGGTGGATAGCTCCCTCTAAGAAGTGACGCCACTCTTCAAGCGCCAGTTTAATCGCCAACAGTTCCCTATTTCCAATATCATAATTCTTCTCCGTAGAAGATAATTTTTTGGAAAAGAAAGCGCAAGGACGCCATTTGCCAGGAGACGGACCCTGAGACAATACAGCTCCCACTCCCACCTCTGACGCATCTACCTCGACAATAAAAGGCTGGGAGACATCAGGTTGAATTAGAACAGGTGCCGAGGTAAACCTCTCCTTTAGAGAGGAAAATGCATCTTTAGCAGCGTCAGACCATTTGGAAAAATCCGTCCCCTTCCTAGTCATGTCAGTAAGGGGTTTAACGATCACTGAATAATTTTTAATGAACTTTCTATAGAAATTAGCGAAACCCAAAAACCGTTGTAGGGCTTTAAGGTTCTCAGGAAGATCCCAATCTAAAATTGCCTGGACCTTCCCAGGATCCATGCGGAAACCTGAAGCAGATAATAGATATCCCAGGAACTGTAATTCCTGAACAGCGAAGACACATTTTTCAATTTTCGCATATAATTTATTCGTCCGTAGGACCTGCAGTACTTGCCTGACATGCACCTCATGTGTTTTCAGATCAGCCGAATAAATTAAGATATCATCTAGGTATATGACTACAAACCTGCCGATGAGATGACTAAAAATATCATTAACGAAATGTTGGAAGACAGCAGGGGCATTGGTCAGACCGAAAGGCATAACTAGATTTTCATAATGCCCCTCAGGGGTGTTAAAAGCTGTCTTCCACTCATCCCCTTCCCTGATACGAATCAGATTGTAGGCCCCCCTAAGATCAAGTTTGGAGAACCACTTAGCACCCGCAATCTGATTAAAAAGGTCAGGAATGAGAGGAAGAGGGTATGGGTCACGGATGGTTATCTGGTTTAACTCACGGAAATCTAAGCAAGGACGCAGGCCCCCATCTTTCTTTTTAACAAAGAAAAACCCTGCAGCCACGGGTGAAGAAGAGGGTCTGATGTGTCCCTTAGCCAGACTCTCGGAGATATAATCTTTCATGGCTTGTCTCTCGGGACCCGAAAGATTATACAACCTGGACTTGGGTAATTTTGCCCCGGGAATCAGGTTAACCGGGCAATCATAAGGACGATGAGGTGGTAGTTTCTGACAACCCTTTTCAGAAAAAACGTCCTCAAAGTCCGAAATAAATGTAGGTAGGGAAGCTATGGAGGCGATTAAGCAATTGTTATTTAAGCAATTCTCTCTGCAATGCTCACTCCACTCCAATATCTCCCTGGCCTGCCAATCCACCACTGGATTGTGCGCTACCAGCCAGGGAAGACCCAATACCACCGGAGAGGGAAGGCCCTCCAGAACGTAACATGAAAGACACTCATTATGGTGGTCCCCTACCCGAAGGTGTAAATTACGAACAATGTGGGTGAGGTTTCTCTGAGACAGAGGAGCAGAATCTATAGCGAATACGGGAATAGGTCTCTGCAGCGTACAGAGAGACAAACCCATAGTGCGGGCAAAATGGGCATCAATCAAGTTTACCCCTGCTCCACTGTCTAGAAAAACAGAAATAGACTCCGTCTTAACACCAAAAACAATAACCGCTGGTAACACAAATTGAGATGTTCGTATGGAGGAAACGTATACCCCCCGGCTGACATCCTCCGCACAGCCCGGGGTTAGTAGTTTTCCGACGGTCTTTTGTTTTTGAGAAAGGAGGGACAGACATTAATAAAATGACCCCTCCCCCCACAGAAAAAACAAGACCCCCCCTCTACGGCGAACCTCGGGAGGACGGACCTGACGAGAAGTTCCGCCTAGCTGCATAGGCTCATCTAAGTCAGTACAGGCTGACTGTTGCTTGGGAGAGGTAACCAATTGCTCCGGAATTTTCGATCTCTCCCTAAGACGTCTATCTATTCTGATAGAGAGGGACATAACAGCATCAAGGGAAAGGGGGGTCTCATACAGCGCCAGTGCATCCTTAACCCTTTCAGATAACCCAGAGCAGAACTGACTCCTGAGAGCCGGGTCGTTCCACTGAGTATCCGTAGCCCACCTACGGAACTCTGAGCAATATTCCTCTGCTGACCGATCTCCCTGTAGGAGTCTCCGTAACTTCAACTCAGCCAGGGCGACTCGGTCAGGGTCATCATATATGAGACCCAAAGCCCCAAAAAATCCCTCCACTGACCGAAGAGCCTGAGAACCAGGGGGTAACGAGAACGCCCAGGATTGCGGATCCCCCTGAAGCAGGGAAATGACAATCCCTACCCGCTGTTCTTCATGACCTGAGGAGTAAGGGCGCAACTTAAAATATAATTTGCAGGCCTCACGGAACGTCGCAAATTTGTCCCTTCCCCCAGAAAATCTGTCGGGAAGAGCAACCTTGGGTTCAGTGACAACCTGGTTACCCATAGCAACCGCTGGGGGTGCGGTCTGCTGCATTTGCTGCTGTTGTTGGAGAACAGACGCCTTCAATCCTGCCACCTCCAAAGACAGGCTTTGAAGCTGTTCTGCCAAGGCATCAATAGGATCTATATTGGATTCTAAGTAGAGAGAGAAAAAAAAACAACAAACAAAAAATTATATAAATTTTTTTTTTTAATTTATTTATTTTTTCTCAAAAAGTAAGGGCCAGTTATAATATCACGGTCGGCGTGGCTATCACATACGTGACACAGAGGGAGGGAACGAGGAAGGCCCTGCCCAAGTGAGAGGGAAGATGGTGACCCCTGACTCACCTGGCGGCTGGCACCTGGCTGCCCTGACGTCCCTAGACGGGTTCCTCACCCGTACGCCGATCACGTGCCTAAAGCCCTGGCTTTCCCTGAGCTGAGCCCTAGGTAGTGAACAGGGCGATGGGAACACTAGTCCGCACCACTGACTCTAAGGGAAAACACCAAGGGGAGGACAGACAACACAGACTCAACATATATTCCCAGGTGGGCGACAACAGGAGACAACAATAAGCCCAACAGGGATCCGGAGGGTAGCACTCAGGAACGACAACCAGGATAAACCACTCCAGTGGGTCAGTATAGATGTCCAGGCAGGAAGCTCTATAACTGGCAACTAGAGAAGTGTGAGGGGAGAATATAAGGAGGTAGGGAGTGGCAGACAAGAAACAGCTGAGGAGGAGAAGCTACGGATCCCTGAGAGAGACAAAAAGGATAGCAAGGCAAACACAGAAAACAATCACTGAGAAACAACGTGATCTTTAGATATAGAGCGCGCAGCCACCCGCTGCGACTTCCTGACCCCGGGTATAACGGAGTCAGACGTGGCTCTTGATACCCTCGTGACATCTTTTCCATTCCAACAAGAGCTAACATGAGACACAAAGCCAAACCCTTGGTTCAGACACCATTCACCAAGCCATACATTGAATTCCTTAATGCGCATCTTCCTGTCATGCTGAAGGTTATACACAGGCAAAACTGCAGATAATGAAACAGTTGATGCAACCTCCCGTATATCCTTTCCAAGTGTGTGAAAAGCTTCTTTCACCTTTGAAACCTCATTGCAAATACAAGCTTGAAATACTGCAATAATAATCTGGGTTTAATAAAAAACAAATTTTTGTCAATATCCTACAACTGATGCCTTTGCAGCATAGTCAGTGTGCAATTTAAGCTAGCAATACAGCTATAATTTTCTGGATTTTAAAAAACACCCTTTTTGGGCAAAATACTCAATTTTACAGCCCTTGCTTCATCTGTTTGTGTGAAATTCAAGCGTTATATACTCCTGTCATATTCTGTTCTTAAAAAAACACCCATTTTGGGCAAAATACTTAATATTGCAGCCTTTGCTGCATCTGTGATTGGTAAAAACAAGCTTGAAATTCAATAATTTTTTGGCTTTTAAAAAACACCAATTTTTGACAATACCCTCCATCTTGGGCCTCTGCCACATTACTCAGTGTGCAATTTAAGCTAGAAATACAGCTATAATTTTCTGGGTTTTAAAAAACATCCATTTAGGGCAAAATACTTAATTTGCGGCCTTATCTGCATCTGTCAGTGTGAGATACATACTTTAGATACTGCTGTGCTATTCTGGTATAAAAAAATACATATTTTGGGCAAAATACTTAATTTACAGCCTTCTCAGCATCTGTACGTGTGAAATTCAAGCATTATATACTGCTGTCATATTCTGTTATTAAAAAAAAACACCCATTTTGGGCAAAGTACTTAATATTGCAGTCTTTGCTGTATCTGTTTTTGTTAAAACAAGCTTGAAATACTTCAATAATTTTCTGGGTTTTAAAAAACACCACCTTTTTGCAATACCCTCTATCTGGGGCCTCTGCCGCATTAGTCAGTGTGCAATTTAAGCTCGAAATACAGCTTTAATTTTCTGGGTTTCAAAAAACACCCATTTAGGGTAAAATACTTAATTTGCGGCCTTGTTTGCATCTGTACGTGTAAAACACACGCTTTAGATACTGCTGTGCTATTCTGGTATAAAAAAACACCAATTTAGGGCAAAAATCTTAATTTGCGGCCTTGTCTGCATCTGTATGTGTAAAACACACGCTTTAGATACTGCTGTGCTATTCTGGTATTAAAAAAACACCCAGTTTGGGTAAAAATCTAAATTTGCGACCTTGTCTGCATCTGTACGTGTGAGATATACCCTTTAGATACTGTTGTTCTATTCTGCTATTAAAAAAACACCCATTTAGGGCAAAAATCATAATTTTGCAGCCTTTGTTGTGGTGGTTTTATGCATGCTGTGCAATCCTGAAGCGAGTCATAAACGTTCTCAACCTGAGCACAAAGTGCATGACCAGGCATCTAAGTGCAAAGCATGAGCTGCAGTGAAGTAGACATCTCAAAAACCAAGAAAGGTCTCTGGCTCTTCCTGCTTCCTCTTCTGCTTCAGTCGCGGCCTCTTCATCCACCTCTGGAGTGACAATGCCACCTGCCACCCCGCAAACAGAGGATCTGCCAGCAACACCACCAACGCTCTCCATCTCCCTAACACTGGAGCGGAAGAGGAAGTACCCCCCTACCCACCCACAATCCCTGGCCCTGAATGCTGTCATTCCGTCTGGTGGAGACGGAGAGTTTTAAAGGCCTTATGGCGGTGGCTGTCCCACAGTACGTCGTGCCCAGCCGCCACTACTTTTCCAGGCGTGCAATCCCTTCCCTGCACAACCAAGTGGGGGACAAAATCAGGTGTGCACTGCAAAAAACACCATCTGTAGCAAGGTGCATCTCACTACGGATACGTGGACCAGTTAGCACGGTCAGGGACGTTATATCTCGATAACAGCACACTGGGTAAATGCAGTGGCGGCTGGGCCTGAGGTGGATAGCAGTTTGGCGCATGTCCTTCCACCACCAAGGATTGCAGGGCACTTCAGTTTGCCTCCTGTTGCTTTCTCCTCCTACTCCGCTTCCTCATCCTCTACCGGCTCCTCATCCTGTCAGCGTAACACCTTCACCACCAACTTCAACACAGCCAGGGGTAAATGACAGCAGGCAGTTTTAAAATGTATCTGTTTTGGGGTATAAACCGCACACCGCGCAGGAGCTGTGGACGAGCCTTGAACAACAGACCGATGAGTGGTTGGTGCCAGTGAGCCTCAAGCCCGGCCTGGTGGTGTGCGATAATGGGCGAAATCTCGTAGCAGCTCTGTGACTAGCCGGTTTGACGCACATCCCTTGCCTGGCGCATGTGCTGTATTTGGTGGTGCAGAGATTCCTTTAAAATTATCCCAGTATGTCAGAGCTGCTGCATAAAGTGCGGGCCGTCTGTGTGCGCTTTCTGCGTTCTCATCCAGCTGCTGCTCGCCTGTCAGCGCTGCTGCGTAACTTCGGCCTTCCCGCTCATCGCCTCATATGCGACGTGCCCTCAAGGTGGAACTCCACCTTGCACATGCTGGCCAGACTGTACCTCCATTTGACCTATGTGCACAGACCTGCCTGTACCCTATTTTATAGAAGCCTAATAAACTGGACGTTTTATCTTGGAATTGGTGAGTGCCGCTGTCTCCTTCTCATCTCTCTCCTGAATACACTATTGTGTCTATCTCAGCAGAGCACCACCGTATCCATTTGCTGAACCGCATTACCTGTGTCTCCCTTGCAATCCTGCATACTGACTAAGAAGACAGGTTGGCATCAGCAGGAGCTGCTCAAACCCACATGCAGTTGTGCATATATATAGGGGAGCAAATCCTGCACTTGTGGCCCGTTGCTAATGGCAATCCCCAGCAAAATGCATACAATGGAGGATGCCCGCGGCGAACCACAAGTACCACAATAGACATCCTACACAAGGTAACAAGTGCGGATGTGATAATTAATATAACAATATAACAAAACAATAACAAACATAGGTGCACTCTGCAGTCTCACTAATTCTCAAACTGATTTTAAAATTGAGAGATTAGTCAACATGTCCTACGGTGTAGAACATGTCTTAAGCCCGGACACCACGACAAGGTTTCTCAAGTAGCCCGGGACCCTACACTCTCCTACCTGAGCCATATGGGCAATACCAGGAGCCAGTGGGCAAATTACAGGAGCATAGGGCCGACTCGCAAACAACTCACCAGTTACCTCCAGCATGTGGCCATGCTTGAAATGGGAGGAGGGAGGAGTCTGTGAGTCCCACTCAAGACTTGCTGATATAGCCCAGGCTTCACAGGTGCACCTAAATGTGACCTGTAGATGGAAAACAGGCACATTTAAATAGGAGTTTATACACCTCCAAGAATCTATATATACAAACTAAGAAGACAGGTTGGCATCAGCAGGAGCTGCTCAAACCCACATGCAGTTGTGCATATATATAGGGGAGCAAATCCTGCACTTGTGGCCCGTTGCTAATGGCAATCCCCAGCAAAATGCATACAATGGAGGATGCCCGCGGCGAACCACAAGTACCACAATAGACATCCTACACAAGGTAACAAGTGCGGATGTGATAATTAATATAACAATATAACAAAACAATAACAAACATAGGTGCACTCTGCAGTCTCACTAATTCTCAAACTGATTTTAAAATTGAGAGATTAGTCAACATGTCCTACGGTGTAGAACATGTCTTAAGCCCGGACACCACGACAAGGTTTCTCAAGTAGCCCGGAGAGTGTAGGGTCCCGGGCTACTTGAGAAACCTTGTCGTGGTGTCCGGGCTTAAGACATGTTCTACACCGTAGGACATGTTGACTAATCTCTCAATTTTAAAATCAGTTTGAGAATTAGTGAGACTGCAGAGTGCACCTATGTTTGTTATTGTTTTGTTATATTGTAATCCTGCATACTGGTCAGGTGTAGCAGTGCCGGCAGCGCTTTCTCCTCTTGATTATTTTGAATAGTGGAGTTTCAGCTGCAGCACGCACGGGTGAGTAGCTCTGCGGAACACTACTTCATCACCAATGACTGGGCCTCCATGCGAGACCTGTGTTCCTTGTTGCATTGTTTTGAGTACTCCACCAACATGGCCAGTGCCGATAACGCCATTCTCAGCGTTACTATCCCACTTCTATGCCTCCATCGAAAAATTGCTGCTGGCGATGATGGAAGAGGATGTGGCACAGGAGGAGGAGGAAGAGGCATCATTTCATAGGGTTTCCGGCCAGTCATTCACAAGTGGCTCTGAGGGTGGGTTCCTGCACCCACAAACGCCAGATACACAATTGTCCAGCCAGGGCACAGTTCTGGAGGATGACGAGGTGGAGGATGAGGAGGAAGAGATGGAGGAGGAGAAACCATATTCACAGCAGGGTAGCACCCAGACCAGTTCATGGCCATAACTGATGCGTGGCTGGGGGCATACAGAGCACACAGACGATATACCTCCCACAGAGGACAGCTTTTCGTTGCCTCTGGGCAGCCTGGCACACATGAGCGATTACATGCTGCAGTGTCTCCGCATCGACCGCCGAGTTGCCCACATTCTAACTTGTGCTGATTACTGGGTGGCCATGCTGCAGGATTCCCATTACAAGGACAACGTACCGTCCTTAATTCCGTCACTGGAGCGTGATCGTAAGATGCACGAGTACAAGTGCACGCTGGTAGACGCGCTGCTGGTGGCATTCCCACCTGACAGCGGGGGCACAGTGGAAGCACAAGGCGAAGGCAGAGGACAAGGAACAGGTCTCCAACGCAGCTGGGACACCGCCAGCACCTCAGAAGGCAGGGTTAGCATGGCCGAAATGTGGAAAAGCTTTGTCAGCATGCCACAACAACCAGCACCACCAGCTGATATGGAATGTCTTAGCGGGAGACAGCATTTCACCAACATGGTAGAGCAGTATGTGTGCACACGCCTACACGTACTGAATGACGGGTCTGCCCCCTTCAACTTCTGGGTCTCCAAATTGGGCACATGGCCTGAGCTTGCCCTTTACGCCTTGAAGGTGCTGGACTGCCCTGCAGCAAGTGTATTGTCTGAACGTGTATTTAGCACGGCAGGGGGCGTTATCACAGACAAGCGCAGCTGCCTGTCCACAGCCAATGTGGACAAGCTCACGTTCATTAAAATGAACCAGGCATGGATCCCACAGGACTTGTCCGTACCTTGTGCAGAATAGACATGTATACCGGCCTTAACCAGCCATTGGTATACTACAGTGCAATTGCTCATTCTTGTATTTTGGATATTTCACACTCTTTGGAATTAAAAAAATAATAAAAAATTAAAACCAAAAACCAGTGTTAGCTACCTCGTCCTCCTTCACCGCCGCTTCCACCGACACCGCTACGTCCACCGCCTCCTCAAACTCCTACTCCATATGGACCTCCACCTCATAAATCAAGTTTTTTTTTTCTTATTTGTACGTGTTTTATTTTATTTTATGTCATTTCACTAATTTGTCTGTTACATTTTCGGGTGAAATTCACCAATTTTTGGGTGTGATATACCACTGCTCTACCTAGTTAGATACAAAATAGGTTACATAAAGGGATGCGTAAAGCAACAACGTGGCAAAAAAGCCCCTCAGCAAAAACAGCTAACTCAGAAATAACTAGAAAGACCTATAAGCGAACACTGAGAGTTGATAAGCTATAAGAATATTATTTATTGAAGTACATGATTAAAACATACAAAGGGAGATGACAGACAAATCCATAATTGAAAAGAGTGTGGTACAATCCTGGGAGAGTTTATGAAGTACAAAAATTTGATAAAACAAGTGACCCAACAATGGAGCCTACAGACAAGATTCTACTGCATAAAATATTTATTTACATATAGATTTCCTAATCAGTGAGAGCAAAAGCTGCCATCGATTATAAAGTGCAAGTGCAAACTGTAAAATAAGCAGTAAAAAATAGCAGCTTTGCGAGTACGTAAATCACTGATAGACATCTATTTAGTAAGGTGCAATAGATACCATAATAAATTGCATGTGCAAGCCACAAACAAGTGGCAAAAAAGCATGGTAAGGACTTATTCAAAAGGCTCAACAAATGGTGGTATATACAAGGTAAGCAGAAGAGGTCACATACCGTAATTTAAAGTAATGACTCCACAGGAAGACCGCACACCCCAACGCGCGTTTCGGTAGAAACCTTTCTCTGGGGGTACGATCTTCCTACTAGAGAGGCTATATTTAAATAGATGTTCCTCCAATCAGAGTACACCAATCAGTGAAGAATACAGGCATGTGGTGTCAATAAGACCCTCTGCCCTATCGCCATACTTCTAAGGGTGGGAAACACAGGTGGACCGTGCGGTGGCCAATCGCACGAATGCAGCTGCGCTCACCAGTCAAGGACCTTCGATGATGTCATAATCCCGCAAGATATTCGGCGGCCACGTGATGGCCTGTCACGTGGCCGGCGAAGTCAAGGGGATGGATCACATGATCGCAAGTTGCGATCACATGATCCGTGCCAGGGCTCAGACCGAAGAATGAAGCGCAAGAAAAGGGGATCACATGATCAGTATAGTTCATAAACATGCCCAGTGACATAAACAATATGTTGTGACATTTGTTGGTAAGAGTAAACTATGAAATACAATATAAAAGTGCTAGAGAAAGTATATGTATATAGCAATAATAATGCTGTGTACAGTCGTGGCCAAAAGTTTTGAGAATTACATAAATATTGGAAATTGGAAAAGTTGCTGCTTAAGTTTTTATAATAGCAATTTGCATATACTCCAGAATGTTATGAAGCTTGCTCAGGAATGGCAGCAGGCTTGTGTGAGCGCATCTGCATGCACAGTGAGGCGAAGACTTTTGGAAGATGGCTTTTGGAAGAGGGGGAGCAAAGAAGCCACTTCTCTCATAAAAAAAACATCAGGGACAGATTGATCTTCTGCAGAAAGTATGGTGAATGGACTGCTGAGGACTGGGGCAAAGTCATATTCTCCGATGAAGCCTCTTTCCGATTGTTTGGGGCATCTGGAAAAAGGCTTGTCCGTAGAAGAAAAGGTGAGCGCTACCATCAGTCCTGTGTCATGCCAACAGTAAAGCATCCTGAGACCATTCATGTGTGGGGTTGCTTCTCATCCAAGGGAGTGGGCTCACTCACAATTTTGCCCAAAAACACAGCCATGAATAAAGAATGGTACCAAAACACCCTCCAACAGCAACTTCTTCCAACAATCCAACAACAGTTTGGTGAAGAACAATGCATTTTCCAGCACGATGGAGCACCGTGCCATAAGACAAAAATGATCAGTGGCTCGGGGACCAAAACGGCTCGGGGACCAAAACGTTGACATTTTGGGTCCATGGCCTGGAAACTCCCCAGATCTTAATCCCATTGAGAACTTGTGGTCAATCCTCAAGAGGCGGGTGGACAAACAAAAACCCACTAATTCTGACAAACTCCAAGAAGTGATTATGAATTCAGTCAGGAATTGGCCCAGAAGTTGATTGAGAGCATGCCCTGTCGAATTGCAGAGGTCCTGAAAAAGAAGGGCCAACACTGCAAATACTGACTCTTTGCATAAATGTCATGTAATTGTCGATAAAAGCCTTTGAAACGTATGAAGTGCGTGTAATTATATTTCACTACATCACAGAAACAACTGAAACAAAGATCTAAAAGCAGTTTAGCAGCAGACTTTGTGAAAACGAATATTTGCGTCATTCTCAAAACTTTTGGCCACGACTGTAGATAAATGAAACCATAATTAATAAGAAAAAAGTGATATGGAATTTCCATCTTCAATTTTGATCTTGATAACGAAGATGGTTCGATCAGATATACCCAAGGTCCTTATAGAGGAGGGAAAGCAGATATGTTAACCTATATGCAGAAAGACAACGTTTAAGATTGTTTAAGTACTTACTAAGTGCAGCCAAACTCCTGATTCCGACCTTATGGCTGTGCTCAGAAGTCCCTTCCTTTGAACAATGGTACCTTAAAATTGACCAAATTTATAGACTGGAGGAGATATCTTCATGGGAGATGAGATCGCATCATACTTTTGTCAAGACATGGAAGGGTTGGAAATCCTCCAGAGGATACGAGACCTAATGCTCTCAACAATTATCTTACACCTCAATGCACGGGCTACTTGCTCGTGAGGCTGTTGTTTTCACTTTCCCGTTTGTCACCTGTCGCAGCTTTCGGAGATACTACACTCAATCCACCTCAGACCCTTAACCAAGGTAACCTAGATCTACTACCTTGAATGCATATGTTTTGCCTTAGAGACTGAACTTAATAAGTGACCTGATGACCTTTCATCTAATGATAATTTATCCACTGTAAGCTCAATGTTTTCTGTTGGAGACCTGTTGACTCCACCTCTGAAATGTATCTACGTTTCTATGTATTTTAATTCTGCTCAATAAAAGAGTTTAAAAAAAATAAAGAAAGAAAGACAGCGTTAATAAAAAATCTCTAGTAGGAAGATACAGAAAGAATATACAGGAACATGAAACCTGTTAAAAAGCAAACAAAGTTCCAAGAAAATTTTATTCTATATTAATTAAAAGTATATTTACATGTTCACTGCAGAAAAGGGGCGTAAGACAGGGCATCATTGAGGCCTCTAGGTTGCATGGTATCCAACGTCCAAATCCACTTTGTCTCTAGTTGGGCCAAACATTTCATCAGATTGCCACCTCGCATCCCCAAGTCTATGTGGTCTATCCCACAGACTTTCAGGAGTGAGGGGTCACTGTCATGAAAACTCCTAAAGTGTCTAGCAATAGGTTTAAGGTCGTTCACATCAGTGGAATCTTTTGATTTCACAATGTCTCGGACATGTTCGCGGACTCGTATTTTTAGTTCCCTGCTTGTCAAACCAACGTAAATTTTCGTGCAGGGATAAGTGGCATGGTAAATTACCCCTTTAGTGGTACATGAGATACAATGGGTAATTTTGTATGTTTTAGTCTGCATGGAATTCATAAACTCGGTGGTCCTCAAGATGTTGTCACAGGCCACACATTTACCACAAGAGGAGCAACCCCCTTAGAGCCAAAAATTGTGCCCTGCACTTGAGGGGCATAATAGGATCTAACCAAATGGTCTCCCAAATTCTTCGCCCTCCTAGCCACTACAGATGGATACGAAGGCAATATCTTGTCCAAAATTGGATCCGCCCTCAGTATTGGCCAAAATCTCTCCAAAATTCCTTGCATGTGGTAAGGGGTGATATATCTTACTGTATCAGTTGTTTCCTTCTTTGATTTAGAATAGATGAGATCTTGTCGTATTGAATGTTTAGCCCGATTGTATGCTCTCTTCACTGATCTCTTGCTATATCCACTTTCTAGGAACCGTTGTAGTAAGATGTTTGACTAGGCCTCAAAATCCTCATTGGTGGAACACACTCTTCTGATCCTAATAAATTGGCCAGTAGGTATTGCTTTAATTGTCTGGGGAGAGTGAGAGGATGATGCATGTAAGAGTGCATTGACCGCAGTCTCTTTTCTGTATATGTCAGTTTGCAAAAGGCCCGAGGAGTCACGTTTAATTAGAACATCCAAGAATTCTATTTGTTCCATATCATATTTGTAGGTCAAATGGATATTGTATTTGTTGTTATTAAGACTGTCCATGAAACAGCCAAGAGTGTTAGGAGTTTCCTGCCATATTAAAAAGATATCGTCGCTGTACCGGGCCCAAAAAATGACCCGGTCCATCGACGTGTGCCCATCAGACATAAAGAGCTCCCTCTCCCACAGCCCCAGGAAGAGGTTGGCATATGAGGGCGAACAAGCCGCCCCCATTGCAGTCCCCCGGAGCTGCAGGTAGAAGGAGCTATTAAAGGTGAAAAAGTTGTGCGTGAGGGCAAACTGTAATAAATCAATAAGACAGGCAGAGAAGTTCTTATCACTGTTGGTCATAGACAGGAAATAAGAGGCGGCTCGTATACCATCCCTATGGTTGATGCTGGTGTACAGTGATTCGACATCACATGTCACCAGCAGCATGTCAGAATAGAGATGGATACCATCGATCTTCTGGAGCAGATCTGCGGTATCCCGCATATATTATGGTAAGCCTTCTACCAGAGGCTTTAAGTTATGATCTAAAAACTTGCATACATTCTCCAGAAAGCCCCCACAACCTGACATGATCGGCCTACCTGTTGGTTTTGTAGGGCTCTTGTGGATCTTGGGCAAGAGATATAGGGTGGGTATTGAAGGATGTCGTACAGTTAATGCCTCACATAGTTGTTGAGATATAACATCATCAGTTACTGCTGCTTCTAATAAGTCCAGCAGTAGTTGACTGTAGGAGGAAAGGGGGTTAAAGGTTAACTTTTTGTAACACGCCATATCCCTCAATTGACATTAGGCCTCTGTCGCGTACATTTTATGGGGCTAGATGACGATATTCCCCCCCTTGTCCGCTGGTTTGAAGACCACGTCCTTCCAGGACCGTAGATTCTTCAAACTTTTACGTTGATCAAATGTCAAATTGTCATGAGTTCTTTTATCAGTCAATTGTGAAAGTTCTTTGGATACCGATCTCACAAAAAGGTCTACTGCTGGACAAAGTGACAAGGAGGGGAATTTGTCAGAGCGTTTTCTGATAACCGTGGGAACCTTACCCGAAGTTTCTCTCTGTTCCTCCAATAAACTCTCCAAAACATCCAAAGTTTCTTCTTCTGTGGGTAAGCCTGAGGAATTTTCTTCTTCAGGTTTGAAGAACCACTTCTTTAAAATTTGTGATCGGCCGAACAGATGGAGTTCTTTTATCGCTGTAAAGGTATCAAGAGGGGCAGAGGGTGAGAAGCTAAGTCCTTTCTGTAAGACAGAGATGGATAGATGATGATCATAGAGGTTGATTACCTTTAGATTCTTGTCCTGATGTGGATCATTTCTCTGTCCTCTTATAAGGTTGAGTTCTGTGTTTCCACTTCCTTTTGTTTTGGCCCCTCCATCTAGTCATCATCCCAGGGCTAGTGTGTCCGCTCGCCTGACTACCTGTGTTACTTGCTGCAGATAGTGATGAGATGGACGAAGACCAAACAAGTGTGTCAGATCGTTGGACACGTCGCCACCGATACATCTTTTTATTCTGTGCATCAATGAGGGCCCTATTAAATTTCTTGGACTTCAATTGTTGAATGTCCCTTTCCCACGTCTCAAATTGTGCCTCTAATTGGAGATTAAAGGAGGTCCATTCCTCATTCGAAATGGCCGCCTGTAAATGATTTTGTGTTGTCTCAATTTCTTTATCCAATATTAAGAGGGTATTGGCATTTAAGCCAATCAGTAGCTCCATGAACTTCATAGAGCTGTTTGTGCAAATCTCCTCCCATTTGTCTATAAATATTTCATCCTCTATCGGAAAGGACGGGAACACTTGGATGCGTAAACCCCTAGGGACTAAACCCCTCTGTATATAATTTTCTAGAGAGGCCTTGTTCCACCAAGTTTTTAATTTATGGTGGAGTTGAGACCTCAATGTGCCCTGCAAAACGCCCACATCTCTGCGTATATTAAAATCAACAGATGAGCTGTCATCTCTTAAAACCTCCACGAGACGAGACTGCCAAGTACGTTCTCTTGTTCTAAAATCCATGGGGCCTGCAACCAAACAAAGTCTGTGGAAACCACAGTGGATAAACCAGTTAGATTCAAAATAGGTTACATAAAGGGATGCGTAAAGCAACAACATGGCAAAAAAGCCTCTCAGCAAAAACAGCTAACTCAGAAATAACTAGAAAGACCTATACGATAACACTGAGAGTTGATAAGCTATAAGAATATTATTTATTGAAGTACATGATTAAAACATACAAAGGGAGATGACAGACAAATCCATAATTGAAAAGAGTGCGGTACAATCCTGGGAGAGTAGACAGGTAAAAAAATAAAATAAAATTTGTTACATTTTTGGTTGAAATTCACAAATTTTTGGGTGTGATATACCACTGCTATGCCTAGTAAACAAGTAAAAAAAAAAAACACTAATTTGTCTGTTACATTTTTGGGTGGAATTCAACAATTTTTGGGTGTGATATACCACTGCTCTACCTAGTAGACAGGTAAAAGAAATTCACAAATTTGTCTGTTACATTTTCGGGTGAAATAAAAAATTTTTTTGGTGTGATATACCCATGCTCTACATAATAGACAGGTTAAAAAAAATTCACTAACTTGTCTGTTACATTTTCAGGTGAAATTCACCAATTTTTGCCTGTGATATACCACTGCTATACTTAGTAGACAGGTAAAAAAAAATCATTAATTTGTCTGTTACATATTCAGGTGAAATTCACCAATTTTTGACTGTGATATACCCCTGTTCTGCCTAGTAGACAGGTAACATTTCGCTAATTTGTCTGTTACATATTCGGGTGTAATTCACCAATGTTTGGGTGTAATATACCACTGCTATACCTAGTAGACAGGTAAAAAAAATTCAGAAATTTTTCTGTTACATTCTTGGGTGACATTTTACTATTTTTTCCGTGAATAAATCCCTGCTCTGCATAGTTGACAGGGACCAAAATTTAAAAAAAATCATCTTTTCCATTGGTGGGTGACATTAACCCATTTCTGCCCAATGGGAAGATATATATCAGCTACTAAGGAGGTTTTGGCCAATCCTGAGGACGGATTCGATCTTGGCTAAATATCTGTCTTCCCATCCATCATTGGTAGCTAGGCGTTCGAGGAGTTTACGCGATCACCTAGTCAAGTCTTACTATAGACCTATAGAAAGTGGTGAAATTTTTGGCTCTAGGGGACCAAAATGGGGTAGTTCCCCGTGCGGTAGATGCGTAGCGTGCCCAAATATAGATAAGGCTACTGAGTTTACAAATTCAGATCAAACTAAAACGTATCCGATTAGACACATCACTTGCACCACCAAAGCAGTGGTATACTATGCAACCTGTCCATGCCCAAAAATTTACATAGGCCTTACTACTAGGGAATAAAAAATTAGGGTAAGGGAACACATTCGAGACATTAAGAAGGCCAATGATGTTGACGAGCTATTTACTTTGAAACCCATTCCCAAACATTTTAAGATATTTCACCAGGGAAATTCATCCCTTCTGAAAGTATGTGGCATTGACCACGTGAATTTGGGAATGAGGGGTGGAAATGTTATGAAAACGCTTGCCCAACGTGAGACAAGGTGGATTTGGACCCTGGATACTATGCAACCGAGGGGTCTTAATGATGTCCTGGGTTTTGCTCCTTTTCTCTGAGTGCCACGCCAACTTTTAAATATTTGTTTATTATTTTTGTATATTTGATAATTTTTTATATATAAATAAAAAATAATTTTAGAAAATTATTTTATATAGTTTGAATATACTGTGTTCGTCCTTTGTGTATGTATTTTTAGCTAATACTTTTTTCTATGTCTTTACCTAGCTCACTCACTTCATCATATGTATATGTCGTTATTTCTACCTTTTTTGATGACCCCCGAAGAGACTCTGGAGAAAAGAAAAAAATATATATTGAAGGCCTATTATTCTGGCCAACTTGAATTGCTGCTATCAACATGTAGATATACACTCACCTAAAGAATTATTAGGAACACCATACTAATACGATGTTGGACCCCCTTTTGCCTTCAGAACTGCCTTAATTCTACGTGGCATTGATTCAACAAGGTGCTGATAGCATTCTTTAGAAATGTTGGCCCATATTGATAGGATAGCATCTTGCAGTTGATGGAGATTTGAGGGATGCACATCCAGGGCACGAAGCTCCCGTTCCACCACATCCCAAAGATGCTCTATTGGGTTGAGATCTGGTGACTGTGGGGGCCATTTTAGTACAGTGAACTCATTGTCATGTTCAAGAAACCAATTTGAAATGATTCGAGCTTTGTGACATGGTGCATTATCCTGCTGGAAGTAGCCATCAGAGAATGAATACATGTTCTCATTCTGTTTACGCCAAATTCGGACTCTACCATTTGAATGTCTCAACAGAAATCGAGACTCATCAGACCAGGCAACATTTTTCCAGTCTTCAACAGTCCAATTTTGGTGAGCTGGTGCAAATTGTAGCCTCTTTTTCCTATTTGTAGTGGAGATGAGTGGTACCCGGTGGGGTCTTCTGCTGTTGTAGCCCATCCGCCTCAAGGTTGTGCGTGTTGTGGCTTCACAAATGCTTTGCTGCATACCTCGGTTGTAACGAGTGGTTATTTCAGTCAACGTTGCTCTTCTATCAGCTTGAATCAGTCGGCCCATTCTCCTCTGACCTCTTGCATCCACAAGGCATTTTTGCCCACAGGACTGCCGCATACTGGATGTTTTTCCCTTTTCACACCATTCTTTGTAAACCCTAGAAATAGTTGTGCGTGAAAATCCCAGTAACTGAGCAGATTGTGAAATACTCAGACCAGCCCGTCTGGCACCAACAACCATGCCACGCTCAAAATTGCTTAAATCACCTTTCTTTCCCATTCTGACATTCAGTTTGGAGTTCAGGAGATTGTCTTGACCAGGACCACACCCCTAAATGCATTGAAGCAACTGCCATGTGATTGGTTGACTAGATAATTGCAATAATGAGAAATAGAACAGGTGTTCCTAATAATTCTTTAGGTGAGTGTATGTGCTCATGAGTATGGATGATTGGTTGTCTATATATGAGATATTCTTCATCTATGAATGAGACACATTTTGCACTATATACCTCTGTATTTATTCATTTCATATTTTTTTACTATTCTTTTGTATTTATATACTTTTGTACACTTATATCTGTGTATATATATGATTTTTTTTAAACTTTTTATCTATTTTACATTATTTATTATACCACAGGGCTTTGTACTTTATGCACAATCCTGGTGCACTTATGGGTGTTGTGATGTTTTTTCATCCCCTTTATATATCACATATATTATTTATTAGAGGTGGGACAAATCCAATTTTTTTCGAATCTGAAAAGGTTCTCGAATATATCTAATCTTTCGAATCTCGAATCCTACGAATCCTGTACATAATTGTGTGAACGCACGGTGTAAGAAACAAAGTCAGACCGCGTGAGTTTGTCTGAACATCCACCTCCCAGTCACGGTCGCACCCTATATGACCGCGATGACCCCTGCTATGACCCCTGCTCCTATCACTACAGAACATACAGGGTAATACAGCGCCACATACCTCTTACATCCAGTGACGTCTCCTTTGAGGTAGATGTTCTCTTTCCTCATCTTCTCCTTTCAGAACTTCAGACCAGACACCATTTTTCGGCCATTTTTCGTCTCTGCAGTTTGACAAAAAAAAATCTTAGTTTACTACTTTTCCATCATCCTCCCATCTTCTGGACAAATCATCCTAACACCCCCAATACTGTGCCGCTGTGCTCCCCAATACTATACTGCAGAAACAGATAATACCCCTGATAATACTAGTACCACACAGAGCCCCCATATAAAATACCCCTTCTTTGTGGCCTCAGTAGATGCCCCCATAGTGCCCCCCAATAATGTGCCAATAAGAAGTGGCCCCACAGTGCCACCCAATAATGTGGCAGTAAGTGTCCCCATAGATGCCCCCCTAATCATGTGCCAGTATCAAGTGCGGAGTGCCTCTCTCCTCCCCCCATGTGCCGGTATCATAGTGCCATCTCCCCCCCAATGTGCCAGTATTATAGTGCCATCTCCCCCCATAATGTGCCAGTATCATAGTGCCATATCCCCCCATAATGTGCCAGTATCATAGTGCCATCTCCCCCCATAATGTGCCAGTATTATAGTGCCATCTCCCCCCATAATGTGCCAGTATCATAGTGCCATCTCCCCCCATAATGTGCCAGTATCATAGTGCCATCTCCCCCCATAATGTGCCAGTATCATAGTGTCATCTCCCCCCATAATGTGCCAGTATCATAGTGCCATCTCCCCTCATAATGTGCCAGTATCATAGTGCCTCCCCCCCAATGTGCCAGTATCATAGTGTCTCTCACCTCTCCCCTTGGCATCCAAAGATCCCCCATCCTATAACAGTGCCACCCACAGACCCCTCCCCACCCCATAACAGTGCCATCCACAGACCCCCCCACCCCATAACAGTGCCATCCACAGACCCCCCCACCCCATAACAGTGCCATCCACAGACCCCCCCACCCCATAACAGTGCCATCCACAGACCCCCCCATCCCATAACAGTGCCATCCACAGACCCCCCCACCCCATAACAGTGCCATCCACAGACCCCCCCACCCCATAACAGTGCCATCCACACCCCATAACAGTGCCATCCACAGACCCCCCCACCCCATAACAGTGCCATCCACAGACCCGCCCCCACCCCATAACAGTGCCATCCACAGATCCCCCCACCCCATAACAGTACCATCCACAGACCCCCCCCCCCCCCACCCCTTAACAGTGTAATCCACAGACCCCCCCATTGCCGCTCCAGTACAGTTATAAAGTGTGTAATTTAATTAATAATGAATGATTCATGCTGCCCCCTCTGTCTGTAGTACATTCAATATATCCGACTTACAGGGCTACTGACATCGTAATGCAGGCCGGCCGGGCAGACGAGCGGCAGAGTGACTGACTGACGTCACCTGCCTGCGCCGCCTGCTTTATGAATGAAGCAGGCGGCGCAGGCACGTGACGTCAGTCAGTCACTCTGCCGCTCGTCTGCCCGGGCGGCCTGCATTACGATGTCAGTATCCCTGTAAGTCGGATATATTGAATGTACTACAGACAGAGGGGGCAGCATGAATTATTATTATTAATAGAATACAGATTTTATAACTGTACTGGAGCGGAGGGGCCGGAGCACAGTGAACGCACCGGCCCCCAGCTCCTCCTCCCAGTCCCTCCCACCGGATTCGTATGAGGTAAATTACGTCGGGATTCGAGTCCACGAATCCAACGAATCCAGCAAGATTCGAGGGATTCGTGGATTCGACGAATCCCCCGTCCCATCTCTATTATTTATTATTTATTGTATGTTTCATTATGCATTATATTACTATCCATCACAAAGTATGGCACTGGGTATAAATAGGAGATGTGATGTTTCACGTCTCTAATCAGCAATTAGAAGCACTTTGTATTCTATTATGAATTATCTTTTTCCTCTTTTTTAGCACTTTTTTATCAATCATTACTTATTGTATATGAACATGAATCGATTATGCAGTCATTTACTTATATTTATTCACTATTACTATTCTGTCAATATATGTTGGGATATCCGCATCTATATAAAGCGGTATCCAACTTATGCCCCTAAATTTAATATACCATCGAACTTTGAGAATGTTTTTGGTGCAGGAATATTTCTGCACTATGGTTTAAGGACCTTTCTGACATGTGACGTGAGCGGTCACGTGACTGGCCATCATGTGACCGCCGCGTCATGGGGAGGAATTGCGTATACTACCGCCCGACTGGCCATCCGGCGGCAGGGCACGCCTACTGCCTCTTCGGCAATACCTTGTCATTAGAGTTAAGCGAACACCTGGAGGTTCGGGTTCGAGAAGTTCGGCTGCTGAACTTCGCCCCGAACCCGAACCCCATTGAAGTCAATGGGGGACCCAAACTTTTCGGCACTAAAAAGGCTGTAAAATAGCCCAGGAAAGGGCTAGAGGGCTGCAAAAGGCAGAAAAATGTAGGTAAATCCCCTGCAAACAAAAGTGCATAGGGAAATTAATTTAAAAAAAAATAAAAAAATAACCAATATCAATTGGAGAGAGGTCCCATAGCAGAGAATCAGGCTTCATGTCACCCACCACTGGAACAGGCCATTATCAGATATTTTTAGGCCCCAGCACCCAGACAGAGGAGAGAGGTCCCATAGCAGAGATTCAGGCTTCATGTCATAGCAGAGAATCAGGCTTCATGTCACCCACGACTGGAACAGGCCACTGTGAGCTATTTAGGCCCCGGCACCCAGACAGAGGAGAGAGTAACCATAGCAGAGAATCAGGCTTTATGTCACCCACCACTGGAACAGGCCATTGTCAGATATTTTTAGGCCCCGGCACCCAGACAGAGGAGAGAGGTCCCATAGCAGAGAATCAGGCTTCATGTCACCCAACACTGGAACAGACCACTGTCAGATATTTTTAGCCCCCGGCACCCAGACAGAGGAGAGAGGTCCCATAGCAGAGAATCAGGCTTCATGTCACCCACCACTAGAACAGGCCACTGTCAGATATTTTTAGGCCCCGGCACCCAGACAGAGGAGAGAGGTCCCATAGCAGATAATCAGGCTTGGGTGTGTCTGGTGCCAGCAGCCACAGTGAGAGGAGGTGTGTCTGCTGAGCTCTCTGCAACTTCCAAGCACAGGCCTCTCTGGGGAGTTTCCTAACATCTGCTCCCCAGGAGGAGTTCCAGACTTGTGGGGAGAGTTCCATCTTTTTCCCCAGCCCAGGCCCTGCCTCTCCCTAGGGAGCTGGTGGGGTCCTGTGGCCATGAGCTCCCGGAAGGGTGCCCCTGCTCCCCGGCGTGCTTCGGAGGGGAGCATGGACGGGTGGCGACCGACTCTGAGCGATGGCGGCGAGAGGGTGAAAACATCTGGACGCGGTGGTAGCCAAGTCCCCCCTGAGGACCCGAGGACATCAGGAGGAAAAAGACTACCAGCAGGAAGCCGAGAGGTGTCGTCCCAGGTAGGTTGGGGGTCTCGGTGGGAGGGAGAGAGTACCCTCACCTACAGCTCTCGTATAGCTGCCCACCTGCGAGAATACGATGAGCTGGGACGGCACCTCAAAGCCGTAAGAAAGGATCTGAAGGAGACGACGGCCAGGTCCACTATCTCCTCTAATTCAAAGAGGCCCCCCCTCAGAGAAAAAATTAGGGTCCTGAAAGAGGACCTGGAGGCCTCCCTGAAACGGCAGGACCAGTTGCTGGAGGGCAGTGGGCCCTTCAGAGAAAAGCTATTAAACGGGGATCGATTTAGGGAGATGGAGGCTGCGAGGAGAGGGGAGCCGTGCGGGGGTGTGGAGAGCGAGGTGGAGGAGTTGGAAAACTCCAAATCTCTGGCATCCCAGGCAGGTTCCCAAACCTCTCAGTCTGAACCGGCCCTCCCGGTAACCCCAGTAACGGAGGCGTACAGTGGCATTCCGCCAGAGAAAGAACAACTGCGCTTACCAGCATTGCCATCTTCGGATGAGGCATCAGCTATGGAGGGCAGCGATGAGGATGGTGGTCTGCTAAGAGAGATCTGGATGTTGGAGTCGCCCGTGGTGGACTTTCGGGGTTTTGCCTTTGGAGAAGACCTGCTGGACGAGGACGAAAGCTGCGGCAAGAAGAAAAAGAAGAACAAGAACAAGAACAAGAGGGAAGAAAACATCCAGACACGTTATGTCTGTACACGCTTGGTGGGGGCTGAAAAGTCCTCACCAGGCATGTATCCCGCTAAACTCCCTGGCTCGGCATCTGAGGTGGTGCCTGAGCGGAGGAGCGGGGAGATTGTGCAACCCAAAATGGAGCCGGACGCCGTCCCTGCATGCGGGGGCAGGGAGGAGGTGCTGGCAGATAGAGGGAACTGACAGTCACCCATTGAAAGTGGGGGGGGCGGGCAAAAACATCGGGAGGCCCCGCCCACCACTCTGCCAGCCGCTCCGCCCACCGCTCTGGCTGCCGCCCTGCCGTTCAGGTATGTGGGGTGGTACTTGGGCGGTGTGATGATGAGGTCACCGTCCCTCCTACACGGGGCGGTGATAGTTCTGGGTCCCCGCCTGCAGCTGCCAACGTGCGGCGCGGATCAAGGGAGGCGGCGGCGGTGAATGAAGCAGGAGGCGTGGCCGGGGGTGTGTCTGGAGGTGCGTCCGGGCATCCTCCTATCGGCGCGCATGTGAGCGTGGCTGGGGGGGTGCCCGGCCGTGCTTCTGGACGCGCTCCAGTAGCTGAAGAAAGTGAAAGTGCAGGTGCAGGCAGTAAACGCCTGCGTATTGAAGATTTGGGGGCCGGAGCTGCCGGGGAGGATATGACTGCGGCGCTCCGGTCCACTAAGAAAGGTTGTGTTGCACCAGAACAAGTGGCCATGTACATTGCCACTGGACACGCCCCCTCTGTCTCCGCCTCCTCCTCCAGCGCTGAATTAAGTGCTGGGGAGGGGAGGAGTGTGATGATCACTGCCCAGGTCTCAAGGGCAGCAGGGGGGGGCTTGACCAGTGGCAATGAGGGTGGCAAGGAGCATAGTAGAGAAAAAAATGATAAGGCAAATAATAATAAAAAAAATAAAGGTAAAATGACACCTGCTGCACCTGCTGCACCAGCTGTCCCAGCAGAGAGAAAGGGTGCATGTGAGCAGGGTGGTGGTAGGGGTGTTGGTGGAGGTGTTGCATCTGGTCCCAATTGTGGGATGGATGCTGGGAGTCAGCGGACCGTCGCTGAGAAAGCGGTGGCTGCGGCTCCTGGTGTCCGCCCTCCGGAGGGGTCCGGTGTGGTGTCTGGTGCTAGTGTAGTGGGGGGGCCGGTTCGGTTGCCCCTCCTGCGGCCGTAACACCTGGCAGAAGTTATGCCAGTGTGGCTGTGGCCGTGTAGGGGGAGGGGCTATCCTCGTTGGCTTTCTCATTCCCAGGAGTCGCGGTTGGCGACTTGCAACGGCGGCTCCTGGAGGCCCTGAAAAAGAGGGAGAGTTCAATGACAGTAGAGGGTGAGAAGGTGGACCTATCCTTATGGATAGACAGGCACGGCCTGCGAGCTTTCCGAGAGGAAAGGGGGGGCAAGACCGCCTGGTCCCTGCCCACAACCGGCCCTGGGACCAGACGGAATGTAGTCTGTCTCAAGTGGAGAAGCAATGATGCCTGCCCTACGAGAAAGAGGGTGGTGGAGCTCCTGCTTGAGATGGGTTTCAGGGTGGCTGACATCTTCGCCCTGATACATCCCTATGGTTCCAGGGAGTTTGACATCAGCTTTGCCCGGCCGGAGGGCCTAGAGCTTTTCTGGTCCGGGTATGAGCTGGTGAAGAACTTACCGGATTGGAAGGGTTTTTTCGCTCAGGCGATAACCCGGCAGAACAACGTCAAGAAAGTGACCGTTTTGACCCGTAATTAATCGCTCTCTTGCGTTGATATTCTGACGTGGCTAAGCAGGTATGGGGACGTCCAGGGTGTACCATCGAAAAACCTGGACGAATTTGGCATTTGGTCGGGAGCCTGGACTTTCAATGTGAAGTTGAAATGTCTAAGAAGCACGGTTTCCCACATTCCATCCTCTGCCTTCATCGGCCGGGATAGGATTCTCTTTTTCTACAGTGGGCAGCCTAAGCTCTGTCACAAGTGCGGCAGCCCTTCACACTTCAGTGCCAGCTGCCAAGTGCAGAAGTGCGCGTTGTGTGGAGGGACAGGTCACCTTGCCGCATCTTGTGTGGAGATTAGGTGCAACTTGTGTGGTGTGCTCGGACACCCATTTAGTCGCTGTCCCCTCTCAGAGGTCAATGCGACCCGAGCTCACGCAGGAGTGGGCCGGGAGGTCTCTTCGGTTGAGGCGGGTGCTGGCGGAGACAGTCGAGTTAAGGGATCAGTGAAGACCAAGAGCGGTCCGTTGAAGCTGATGTTTTATTTTTGCAGGAGACCAGACTGTCAAACTTGGCAGAAGTCCACAAGGCGAAGAGGGAGTGGAGATCTGGGCCCTCCTTCTGGTCTCTTGCGGCTGAGTCGTATAGCTGAGTGGCGGTTCTTTTCACCGTAACGGTAGAATGCCGACGGGTGGTTGAGCTGGAAATGGGGAGGTGTTTGATCTTAAATGTCCTCATGAAGGGACAGGAACTGCGCCTGATCAATATCTACGGGCCCCAGTCCAGGTGGGACAGGAAATGTCTCTTTATGAGGATTAAGCCTTTCCTTTTTACAAGCCGGCAGGTGGTTTTTGGTGGGGACTTTAATACTGTCACAAGGCCCCAAGACAGGGGAGGCACCAGAAACCGGCTGACTTATGATAGTATTTTTCTGAATAGAGTAGCTAGTGAGGCTCGTCTGGAGGATGTCCATATTAGGCATACCCCAGGCCACGGGGGTTTCACTTTCTATAGAGGTAGTCAGACCAGGTCTAGAATAGATAGGTTTTTTTTTGAAGGAGGAGGCTACCTTTTTGCCCTTAAGGGTTGTGGAGGTGGAATTCTCTGATCACTGTTTGATTATGTTTTCTCTGAATATTTCAGAATCCCCCCAAATGGGAAGAGGTTATTGGAAGCTGAATTCGGGTGTCTTGGAGGAAGCAGAGGTGAGACAATCCTTTGAGGACTTCCTTCAGAGTCAGGTACCTTTACTGGATCTCTGTGATGCTAAGTCAGAGTGGTGGGAGAAATTCAAAGATCGGGCTGCAAAGTTCTTCCGCCGACTCTCGAGCCTCAGGTCCCTGGACAGGTACCGCCTGTATGAGGGTCTGAGGAGGAAACTCGAGCATCTGGTCTCGACTGGTGGTAGCCGCGAGGATATCTCCAGGGTGAAATCTTTGCTCAAGAGGTGCCAGTATGATAGGCACACATCTTTAGTTTTTGAGAGGGACCTCGGGAGGTACCGCTCGCCCGACCCCTACAGAAATTGTAAGATGTCAGTGAAGAGTAAGTTAATAACAGGACTGATCGATAGTACGGGATCTCTGAGCAGGTCCAGATCAGGGATCCTGGAAGTCGTTAGATCCTTTTACTCGTGCCTCTTGGGGAGGAGGGATCTTGATCGGGACAGGATGTCGGCTTTCCTGGCTGGGGTCACCCCTGAGTCAGGAGCTCACCTCTCTTTTGACGGTTTGGTAGAAGAGATTAGGAAGGAGAAAGTTATCCTGGAGGTGGAAGGGTTAGCTCTGAAGAAGTCGCCAGGCCCGGATGGCTTAACATCCGAGTTTTATAAGACCTTTAAGGACTCTTTATGTCCCCTCTTGACTGAGGTATTCAATGAGTGTTTATCCTCGGGCACTCTGCCTCGGTCAATAAGGAGGTCAGCTCTGATCCTTCTATCAAAGGGTAAAGATCCGAGCCGTATTGAGAACTGGCGTCCCATAGCACTTCTTAATACGGACAGAAAGATTCTGGCCAAGATACTTTTTAATAGGCTGGTAAAATTTGCACCCCAACTCCTTTCGGTGGCTCAGCATTGCTCGTTTCCAGGCCGCAGCACTTTTAGTGCTGTACTCGGTGTCCGAGAGGCAGTGGAGCAGAGTAGAGCAGGCTACTGGAGGGGGTACATGCTGTCCTTAGATCAAGCAAAGGCATTTGATCGGGTGAACCATGAGTACCTCTGGTTGGTCCTTCTGAAGTATGGCCTGCGGGGGGGTTTGTCGATTGGTTAAAGATCTTGTATGCAGGGGCAGAGAGTTTCCCGCTTGTGAACGATTGGTCTGGCTGCTCTTTTGAGGTTGGGTCTGGCGTCCGCCAGGGTTGTCCTTTGAGCCTGCTTTTATACGTGTTCGCGATTGATCCCTTTCTTAAGCGGATTGATCGTGGACCGTTGGCGGGAGTCGGGATGGACCGGGGGGCGCCGGAAGCCACTCTGATGGTAGTAGTGTACGCTGACGATGTCACCATTTTCGAATCCTCGAGAGGGGAGGCGGAGTACGTGATGTCTGAAGTGGATCGCTATAGGAGGCATCCGGGTCCATGATCAATCGGGATAAGTGTGAGAGTCTCTGGCTGGGAGGGGGTGATCCAGTTTTTGATCTCCCGGACACCCTCCCAGGGCCCAAGTCGTCAGCCAAAGCCCTAGGCATCCATTTTGGCCATGGGGATTATCCCACTCAAAATTGGGACGACAGGCTTAAGATCGCCGCTCAGAAGGTCGACCAGTGGAAGGGTTGGTCTTTGACCCTTAGGGAAAGGGTAAACCTGATCAAGACCTACTTACTCCCTTTGCTTATCTATTTGGGTAGCGTGTGTATCTTGCCAGAGCCTCTCTGGACTCGGACTTATAGTCTGTTCTTCCAGCTCTTATGGGGGTATAGACTGAACCTGATCAAGAGAGAAGTGACTTTCCGCACGAGGAGACTAGGGGGGTTATCTATGGTCAACCACGTGGTGTTTCTTGTAAACACCTTTGTTAAAGCGAATCTGGCAAACCTCTGGATGCAGAGGGCTTCTCCGTGGGTAGTCTCCTGCCGGGGGTGGTTTCGGCCTTTCTTCCAGGAATGGGAGACAGGAGGGCAAGTGAAGGACTTACGTACGGCTCACGGATATCTTCCGACTTACGTCACCCCTATTCTGAAGGTGATCCGCCGGTGGGGTTTGAAGGTGAGGGAGATCAGGACTCTGTCAAGGAGGTCCCTTGACGAGAGGGTCTTGTTGTCCCACTTCCAGAAGCCCCTGGCCCTCAGGGATTGCCCAAGCCGGGATCTAGACAGGGGGTTACAGTTGCTAAATTCTGCAAGGATCCCCTTGAAGTTTTGGGACTTGGCTTGGCGCTGCTTTCACGGGAGGCTGTATGTGAGGGACAACTTGAAGTACAGGAACTCTGATGAAAGGGGTTGTCCACGGGAGGAGTGCCGTAACTGGCTCCCCTCTTGAGCTCTCCAACCGGTATCTCACTTTGGATGAGACCTCTGCCTCCTCTTCATGCGGGGAGGAGGTAAGAAGTGGGGGTACCGGGGGCGAAGGTGGGAGGGCTTCCAGGAGGCCCCGTGCCCCTCTCTGGTGTGGATGTAAGGTCCCCAGAAGAGGAGGCAAATCTGATTCCTGGAACTGAGAAAGACAGGGGCGGTACGCAAGAGGGAGCGGTGGTGACAGATGGAATGGACACCACCGTCTCTCTCAAAAGAGGACGCGCCGCCTTAGAGGATAGCCCCGGGAGGGGTAAGAGGGTCGGGAAGGAAGGAGGACATTCAGCTTAAACACCAAGTATGGCGGTACCCACTCAGCTGACACTGGCGACCATTAATGTCGCCAGCGTTAAATCTGATGCGGCTCGCTACACAGCCTTTGATTTTTTCAGCCGAGTTGAAGCTGATGTTTTATTTTTGCAGGAGACCAGACTGTCAAACTTGGCAGAAGTCCACAAGGCGAAGAGGGAGTGGAGATCTGGGCCCTCCTTCTGGTCTCTTGCGGCTGAGTCGTATAGCGGAGTGGCGGTTCTTTTCACCGTACCGGTAGAATGCCGACGGGTGGTTGAGCTGGAAATGGGGAGGTGTTTGATCTTGGATATCCTCATGAAGGGACAGGAACTGCGCCTGATCAATATCTATGGGCCCCAGTCCAGGTGGGACAGGAAATGTCTCTTTATGAGGATCAAGCCTTTCCTTTTTACAAGCCGGCAAGTGGTCTTTGGTGGGGACTTTAACACCATCATAAGGTCCCAAGATAGGGGAGGCACCAGAAACCCGCTGGCTTATGATAGTATAGCTTTAAATAGCATAGCTAGTGAGGCTTGTCTGGTGGATGTCCACATTAGGCACACCCCAGACCACGGGGGTTTCACTTTCTATAGAGGAGATAGGATTAGGTCTAGAATAGACAGGTTTTTTTTGAAGGAGGAGGCTACTTTCTCGCCCTTGAGGGTTGTGGAGGTAGAATTCTCCGACCACTGTCTGATTATGTTCTCTCTGAATATTTCAGAATCCCCCCAAATGGGAAGAGGTTACTGGAAGCTGAATGCGGGAGTCCTGGAGGAAGCAGAGGTAAGACAATCCTTTGAGCACTTTCTTCAGAGTCAGGTAGCTTTGCTGAATCTCTGTGACACTAAGTCAGAGTGGTGGGAGATATTCAAAGACCGGGCCGCAAAATTCTTCCGCCAGCTCTCGAGCCTCAGGTCCCTGGACAGGTACCGCCTGTATCAGGGTCTGAGGAGGAAACTCGAAGATCTGGTCTCGACTGGAGGTAGCCGCGAGGATATCTCCAGGGTGAAATCTTTGCTCAAGAGGTGCCAGTATGATAGGCACACATCTTTAGTTTTTGAGAGGGACTTCGGGAGGTACCGCTCGCCCGACCCCTACAGAAACTGTAAGATGTCAGTGAAGAGTAAGTTAGTGACAGGACTGGTTGACAGTACGGGTTCCCTGAACAGGTCCAGATCAGGGATCCTGGAAGTCGTCAGATCCTTTTACTCGTGCCTCTTGGGAAAGAGGGATCTGGATCGGGACAAGATGTCGGATTTCCTGGCTGAAATCACCCCTGAGTCAGAAGCTCACCTCTCTTTTGACGGTTTGGTAGAAGAGATCAGGAAGGAGGAAGTTATCCTGGCGGTGGAAGGGTTAGCTCTGAAGAAGTCGCCAGGCCCGGATGGCTTAACATCCGAGTTTTATAAGACCTTTAAGGACTCTTTATGTCCCCTCTTGACTGAGGTATTCAATGAGTGTCTATCCTCGGGCACTCTGCCTCAGTCAATGAGGAGGTCAGCCCTGATCCTCCTATCAAAAGGTAAAGATCCGAGCCGTATTGAGAACTGGCGTCCCATAGCACTTCTCAATACGGACAGAAAGATTCTGGCCAAGATACTGTTTAACAGGCTGGTGAAATTTGCGCCTCAACTCCTTTCGGTGGCTCAGCATTGCTCGGTTCCAGGCCGCAGCACTTTTAGTGCTGTGCTCGGTGTCCGAGAGGCAGTGGAACAGAGTAGAGCAGGCCACTGGAGGGGGTACATGCTGTCCTTAGATCAAGCAAAGGCATTTGATCGGGTGAACCATGAGTACCTCTGGTCGGTCCTTCTGAAGTATGGCCTGCCGGGGGGGTTTGTCGATTGGTTAAAGATCTTGTATGCGGGGGCGGAGAGTTTCCCGCTTGTGAACGGTTGGTCTGGCTGCCCTTTTGAGGTTGGGTCCGGCGTTCGCCAGGGTTGTCCTTTGAGCCCGCTTTTATACGTGTTCGCGATTGATCCCTTTCTTAAGAGGGTCAATCGTGGACCGTTGGCGGGAGTCGGGATGGATCCGGCGGCGCCGGAAGCCACTCTGAGGTCAGTAGCGTACGCCGACGATGTCACCATTTTCGTGTCCTCGAAAGGGGAGGCGGAATATGTGATGTCTGAGGTGGATCGCTACTCGGAAGCATCCGGGTCCATGATCAACCGGGATAAGTGTGAGAGTCTCTGGCTGGGAGGGGGTGATCCAGCTTTTGATCTCCCGGACACCCTCCCAGGGCCCCAGTCGTCAGCCAAAGTCCTAGGCATCCATTTCGGTCATGGGGATTATCCCACTCAAAATTGGGACGACAGGCTTAAGATCGCCGCTCAGAAGGTCGACCAGTGGAAGGGCTGGTCTTTGACCCTCAGGGAAAGGGTGCACCTGATCAAGGCTTTCCTGCTCCCTCTGCTTATCTATTTGGGCAGTGTGTGTATCTTGCCAGAGCCTCTCTGGACTCGGGTTTACAGTCTGTTCTTCCAGCTCTTATGGGGGAATAGACTGAACCTGATCAAGAGGGAGGTGACTTACCGCACGAGGAGATTAGGGGGGTTATCTATGGTCAACCCCGTGGTGTTTCTTGTAAACACATTTGTTAAAGTAAATCTGGCGAACCTCTGGATGGAGAGGGCTTCTCCGTGGGTAGTCTCCTGCCGGGGGTGGTTTCGGCCTTTCTTCCAGGAATGGGAGACAGGAGGGCAAGTGAAGGACTTGCGTACGCCTCACGGATATCTTCCGGCTTACGTCACCCCGATTCTGAAGGTAATCCGCCGGTGGGGTTTGGAGGTAGGGGAAATCAGGACTCTGTCAAGGAGGTCCCTTGACGAGAGGGTCTTGTTGTCCCACTTCCAGAAGCCCCTGGCCCTCAAGGATTGCCCAAGCCGGGATCTAGACAAGGGGTTACAGTTGCTAAATTCTGCAAGGATCCCCTTGAAGTTTTGGGACTTGGCTTGGCGCTGCTTTCACGGGAGGCTGTATGTAAGGGACAATCTGAAGTACAGGAACTCTGATGAAAGGGGTTGTCCCCGGGAGGAGTGCGGCTCCATACTGGAAAGTATGGAGCACTTCCTGCTCCAGTGTCCCTTTAATACAGAGGTGTACAAACGGGTGGGAGCTTCCATTGGCTGGCCTAGGCTAGCCAGCCTCTCCTATGCGGAGTGGGCCTATGGAGTGCTCAGAGACCTGGGCAGAAGGGACCTGTGCACATGTTTTTTAGTTAGCATAGTGGTTAGGTACTACACGTGGAACGCACGGTGTTTAGTTTCAACAAGGCAGAAAGTCCTCCCAGTGGATGAGGTGTGTAGGAACATTCTGGGAGACCTGGTGAAGGTACGTTCTCTCGAGTACGAAAGACTGGGTACCAGCAGGGCCAGAGGTTTTGCTTTTAGCGTACCATAGCCTAGTAGTACTCTTCCTGGTGGTGGGCTGATACTCTCACCTTAGATTTTTGTTTTGGATAAAGTGTATGGTTTTTGAAAGGCTTGCAAAGGCTGAACTTGGTCCTTCGGGAGTGGTTATGTGTGGTTATAGTAATCTTTATTGTATGGTATATTGTATATATTGTGTATATTATGTTGAAAGATAGGGTAAGCGGGGGTTAGTTAGTTAGGTTGGGTGGGTTAGGGTGAGGGGGGGGACACTTACAAAGTGTGGGGAGGCCTACATCCAGTCCTGGACTACGCGGACATGGGAGGACATGGGGCGAGGGCTGGATGTGGGTGGTGGAGGTAGGGCTGGCCTCGGACTATGCGGACATGCAAAGGACATGAGGCGGAGGTCAGTCCTGGGGGTTTTAGTTTAGGATAGGGAATGGCTAGGGACAGGTTAGGTTAGGGTAAGTTTGTAGTTTGTAGTGTTGTTTATATATATATTTAAAAAAAATAATAATAATAAATAAAAAAAAATAAAAAAAATCTATATATTTTTTTTGCTTAGGGGCAAGTTGCCTGGTGTTGAGTTACGGCGAAGTAGCCATATTTTCGTTTGAGTTTGATTTTATTCTGTGTTTTATTTCAATTTCTTTGGGTTAGGTTATTTCGGCCGAACCGGCTGGGTAAGTTTTATTTATTTTAGGTTATTTATTGTAGGTTATTTATTGTAGATTGTAGGTTTGTAGTTTTATGTGTAGGTATGAATGTGTGTGTGAATGTGGCTGGGGCAGCTGGAATGCTGTCTATGTTTAAGTTTTGTATGTCTGTACTTGTAATTATTTATGTAACGTTTTGTAATTTTATAATAAAAAAGAGTTCCCATAGCAGAGAATCCGGCTTCATGTCACCCACCACTGGAACAGGCCACTGTCAGATATTTAGGCCCCGGCACCCAGACAGAGGAGAGAGGTCCCATAGCAGAGAATCAGGCTTCATGTCACCCACCACTGGAACAGGCCACTGTCAGATATTTTTAGGCCCCGGCACCCAGACAGAGGAGAGAGGTCCCATAGCAGAGATTCAGGCTTCATGTCATATCAGAGAATCAGGCATCATGTCACCCAACACTGGAACAGGCCACTGTCAGATATTTTTAGGCCCCGGCACCCAGACAGAGGAGAGGTTCATTCAACTTTGGGTTGCCCTGCAATATAATGGTAAAATGAAAATAAAAAAAGGATTAAATGAGGAAGTGCACTGGAGTACAATAATATATGGTTAAGGGGAGGTAGTTATAAATGTCTAATCTGCACAAGGGATGGACAGGTCCTGTGGGATCCATGCTTGGTTCATTTTTATGAACGTCAGCTTGTCCACATTCGCTGTAGACAGGCGGCTGCGTTTGTCTGTAATGACGCCCCCTGCCGTGCTGAATACACGTTCAGACAAAACGCTGGCCGCCGGGCAGGCCAGCACCTCCAAGGCATAAAAGGCTAGCTCTGGCCACGTGGACAATTTGGAGACCCAGAAGTTGAATGGGGCCGAACCATCTGTCAGTACGTGGAGGGGTGTGCACACGTACTGTTCCACCATGTTAGTGAAATGTTGCCTCCTGCTAACACGTTCCGTATCAGGTGGTGGTGCAGTTAGCTGTGGCGTGGTGACAAAACTTTTCCACATCTCTGCCATGCTAACCCTGCCCTCAGAGGAGCTGGCCGTGACACAGCTGCGTTGGCTACCTCTTGCTCCTCCTCTGCCTTTGCCTTGGGCTTCCACTTGTTCCCCTGTGACATTTGGGAATGCTCTCAGTAGCTCGTCTACCAACGTGCGCTTGTACTCGCGCATCTTCCTATCACGCTCCAGTGCAGGAAGTAAGGTGGGCACATTGTCTTTGTACTGGGGATCCAGCAGGGTGGCAACCTCGTAGTCCGCACACGTTAAAATGTGGGCAACTCTGCTGTCGTTGTGCAGGCACTGCAGCATGTAGTCGCTCATGTGTGCCAGGCTGCCCAGAGTTAAGGACAAGCTGTCCTCTATGGGAGGCGTATCGTCATCGTCCTGCGTTTCCCCCCAGCCACGCACCAGTGATGGGCCCGAGCTGCGTTGGGTGCCACCCCGCTGTGAACATGCTTCATCCTCATCCTCCTCCACCTCCTCCTCATCCTCGTCCTCCTCGTCCTCCAGTAGTGGGCCCTGTTTGGCCACATTTGTACCTGGCCTCTGCTGTTGCAAAAAACCTCCCTCTGAGTCACTTCTAAGAGACTGGCCTGAAAGTGCTAAAAATGACCCCTCTTTCTCCTCCTCCTCTTGGGCCACCTCCTCTTCCATCATCGCCCTAAGTGTTTTCTCAAGGAGACATAGAAGTGGTATTGTAACGCTGATAATGGCGTCATCGCCACTGGCCATGTTGGTGGAGTACTCGAAACAGCGCAACAGGGCACACAGGTCTCGCATGGAGGCCCAGTCATTGGTGGTGAAGTGGTGCTGTTCCGCAGTGCGACTGACCTGTGCGTGCTGCAGCTGAAACTCCACTATGGCCTGCTGCTGCTCACACAGTCTGTCCAGCATGTTCAAGGTGGAGTTCCACCTGGTGGGCACGTGGCATATGAGGCGGTGAGCGGGAAGGCCGAAGTTATGTAGCGCAGACAGGCGAGCAGCGGCAGGATGTGAACGCCGGAAGCGCGCACAGACGGCCTGCACTTTATGCAGCAGCTCTGACATGTCGGGGTAGTTGTGAATGAATTTCTGCACCACCAAATTCAGCACATGCGCCAGGCAAGAGATGTGCGTCAAACCGGCTAGTCCCAGAGCTGCAACGAGATTTCGCCCATTATCGCACACCACCAGGCCGGGCTTGAGGCTCACCGGCAGCAACCACTCGTCGGTCTGTTGTTCTATACCCCGCCACAACTCCTGTGCGGTGTGGGGCCTGTCCCCCAAACATATGAGTTTCAGAATGGCCTTCTGACGTTTACCCCGGGCTGTGCTGAAGTTGGTGGTGAAGGTGTGTGGCTGACTGGATGAGCAGGTGGAAGAAGAGGAGGAGGAAGCCGAGTAGGAGGAGGAGGCAACAGAAGGCAAAGAATGTTGCCCTGCGATCCTTGGCGGCGGAAGGACGTGCGCCAAACAGCTCTCCGCCTGGGGCCCAGCCGCCACTACATTTACCCAATGTGCAGTTAGGGAGATATTGCGTCCCTGGCCGTGCTTACTGGTCCACGTATCTGTGGTTAGGTGGACCTTGCCACAGATGGCGTTGCGCAGTGCACACTTGATTTTATCGGATACTTGGTTGTGCAGGAAAGGCACGGCTCTCTTGGAGAAGTAGTGGCGGCTGGGAACAACATACTGTGGGACAGCAAGCGACATGAGCTGTTTGAAACTGTCTGTGTCCACCAGCCTGAATGACAGCATTTCATAGGCCAGTAGTTTAGAAATGCTGGCATTCAGGGCCAGGGATCGAGGGTGGCTAGGTGGGAATTTACGCTTTCTCTCAAATGTTTGTGAGATGGAGAGCTGAACGCTGCCATGTGACATGGTTGAGATGCTTGGTGATGGAGGTGGTCGTGTTGGTGGTACATCCTCTGTTTGCTGGGCGGCAGGTGCCAACGTTCCTCCAGAGGCGGAGGAAGAGGTCGAGGCAGCGGCAGCAGCAGAAGAGGTAGCAGAGGGAGCATGAGTGAGTTCCTTGTTTTTAAGGTGTTTACTCCACTGAAGTTCATGCTTTGCATGCAGGTGCCTGGTCATGCAGGTTGTGCTAAGGTTCAGAACGTTAATGCCTCGCTTCAGGCTCTGATGGCACAGAGTGCAAACCACTCGGGTCTTGTCATCAGCACATTGCTTGAAGAACTGCCACGCCAGGGAACTCCTTGAAGCTGCCTTTGGGGTGCTCGGTCCCAGATGGCGGTGGCCAGTAGCAGACGGACTCTCTTGGCGGCGGGTGTTCTGCTTTTGCCCACTGCTCCCTCTTTTGCTACGCTGTTGGCTCGGTCTCACCACTGACTTTTCCTCCGAATTCTGAAAGTCAGTGGCACAACCTTCATTCCATGTGGGGTCTAGGACCTCATCGTCCCCTGCATCGTCTTCCACCCAGTCTTCCTCCCTGACCTCCTGTTCAGTCTGCACACTGCAGAAAGACACAGCAGTTGGCACCTGTGTTTCGTCATCATCAGAGACGTGCTGAGGTGGTATTCCCATGTCCTCATCATCAGGAAACATAAGTGGTTGTGCGTCAGTGCATTCTATGTCTTCCACCGCTGGGGAAGGGCTAGGTGGATGCCCTTGGGAAACCCTGCCAGCAGAGTCTTCAAACAGCATAAGAGACTGCTGCATAATTTGAGGCTCAGACAGTTTCCCTGATATGTATGGGGGTGATGTGACAGACTGATGGGCTTGATTTTCAGGCACCATCTGTGCGCTTTCTGCAGAAGACTGGGTGGGAGATAATGTGAACGTGCTGGATCCACTGTCGGCCACCAAATTGACTAATGCCTGTACCTGCTCAGGCCTTACCATCCTTAGAACGGCATTGGGCCCCACCAAATATCGCTGTAAAATATCGCCACGTCCTCTCCCATCACCAGAGGGTCCACTAACACCACCACGACCATGTCTGCGTCCCTTACTAGATGTTTTTCTCATTGTTACCGTTCACCACAATAAGAAAAAAATGATTTGGCCCAATGTATTGAATTCAAATTCAGGCCTTTTTTTACAGGCACCTAACACTATCTGGCTATCTATTTAAGTACCGTATTACACTAATACAGGCACAGAAGTAACCACAGATTTAGGGAATATAAATTGTAGGCCTAGTATTTAGGCCCTGGATGAAAGGTATCCTTTTACGGACAGAATTACACTTGGAGATGCACGGTAGCGTGTGAAGTTCTATTGAGGATGACCCTATCAGCACTTGAATTTGCACCTTGAATGTAATATACCCTTTTACGGACAGAAATACACTATGTGAGATGCACAATAGTGCGTGCAATTTTAAAGGCTTATGCTTTCAGCAATTGTAATTTAACAGTTTGTGTAATATACCCTTTTACAGACAGATTTAAACCTGGCCTGCAACACCAGAAACCACTGATTTAGGGTATTGCTATTTTGGCAATTGAATTTCACCCCAGAAAAAAATATATCTTTTTCCAGACAGCAGACAGTATTACACTTGGCTAGCCACAGCTGGAACACCAGATTTAGGGGATTGCTATTTTTGCAAGTGAATTTCACCCCTCAATACAATATTGAAAATTCTATCCTGAGTTTCTAGGGGTGACAATAAGCACAGCCAAGCCCCTGATGTAGGATATATATATATAAAAAAAAAAAACTACTATTGATGGTTAAATGGACTTGGTGGCAGCTTGTGCTGGCGCACCACAAGACACAAAATGTGGGCCGATCACCTCAGAAAAAAGTGACAGAAAAACGCTCTGGGCACCCTAAAAACAGTGAGCAATTAACTAGCAGAAGTTGAATGATTCACGGCTGTAGATCGATCACTTCATTAAGTGTTTTTGCTGAATTAATCCCTGCCTAATCTCGCCCTAACAGCAGCTGTATCCTCTCCCTACACTGATCAGAGCAGAGTGACGTGAGGCGCTACCTGACTCCAGCTTAAATAGAGGCTGGGTCACATGCTGCACTGGCCAATCACAGCCATGCCAATAGTAGGCATGGCTGTGATGGCCTCTTGGGGCAAGTAGTATGACGCTTGTTGATTGGCTGCTTTGCAGCCTTTCAAAAAGTGCCAAGAAAGCGCCGAACACCGAACCCGAACTTTTACGTAAATGTTCGGGTTCTGGTCCGGGTGCCGAAAAACCTAAAGTTCGGTACGATCTTTTACAGTTCGGGTTCGCTCAACTCTAACCATAATTATTTCTTTTTTAAAGACAATATTTAGTTCGGGTTCGCTCATCCCTAGTTACGAATTACATAAAAATCTTCCCGCCAAACTAATTTAACGTTTTTGCTGTGCCATTTCTGTATTATTTCTGCTAGAATTTTACAAAAACATTGCAGTGAAGGCACTGCTGGGTGTTACCATTAGCAGGCGTGCCTGACTCTGTCCAATCCGTGCTGCTGGTGTCAGACTGTGCAGGGACAACCACCCAACTGTTTACACTAATCTGTACCTTTACAGCAAGCTTCTGACAATTTATTCATAACTTCTAGTAGAAATAACAGAGGAAAGGCACAATATAGACACATAAGAATAGTTGCTCCCAAGTTGTTATTACATAGGGAATGCAAGTAGTTACTAAAACAGGCATGTCAGGAGAGCGATAAGTCTTCTTAAAAGCTGTGTACAGATGTAGCTGAGATAACCTTAATGTTTAACATGTTAAGTAAACAATGACAAGAAAATGTTAATTGACCTTTTCAATGGATTGCAATGGCTTTTGTCACAAAATAACACTGTGACGTGTTATCAAAGACAATTTTAGCTTGGCTAGATCTGTACACCTTTGGGGAAATTTTTTATTTTTGAGTTGTACATTGCGCTAAAAATCATTTGTAACGGATCTCCTGGCACCCCGACCGGGTACCTCCATCGATAGATGCTTTTAGTGCTTCCCGAGGACTCCAAGCACTCCACTTGACACCGTAAGCACACAGACCCCACGAACCACCGAAGCTTGGTTGCGGTCTCGCCATCTCCTACCCACCCTGGACCTACGACAAGGCTCCAGGCTCCAGTGGGTAAACCTCTCCTAAATCCAGAGAGCAGGAACAGCTCTTACAAGAGCTAGTAGTTATAGCCAGGGGAGTATAACAAATCTTCAGCGTATAGCAATCCCCAGTGTTGATCAGTTACCCAAACACCAGCCTCAACATGATGAAGGGTAAAACAGGAACTCTTTATTGAACAAACAGCATTAACTTATATACACATGACATACTGAGGACATGATATAGCAGCCAATCCTGTACAGTTTAAACACAAAACTAACCCTATTCAACAAACACAATGGCATTGTCTGTGACGCAATTAACAAACACACTAGCATTGTCTTTGACGCAATCAACAATTAACATGCAAACAGATATCTTCACCCCCTCCATAATGAATGAATAGGGTACGAGGAGACACATGTGATAGGATTATCTCCTGAGTGTATCATAGGAGTCGGCTGCTATTATAATCAACTATCTTAATCCCATCACTAACACAATCAGTGGGAGTCTCAGTGCAGAGTTAACCCTTTTTGTGTTGCTGAATCCACACCATGCCTTTTTAAGGGGCCCTAGGAAATATGTGGCATATAAATTACACACATAAATCAGGGTTCATAGTTCCTTGTAACCCCAAAAGGTCTGAGGGGGTCTCCATTGTTCTCAGTCCATAGTCTGTAGGAAGGAGGCTAGCCCTCAGGCTCCTCCAGCAGCCCCAGTGACGGTTCAGTCTGTCACATTTCTCCCCTCCCAACAGTAGACTAACCAGGTACCTGACCTCCTGTCGGTCGATGCCTAAGTTAGTCGAGTAGCTCACCCATAAACAAACACTGGTCCTGTTGAACTCTGGGGCCTGGCACTGTTCTGTATGTCCCCAGCTGTTGAGTGGGCATCTGCTACTCTTTGCTTCATTGTTGTTCTCTAGCTTGGAGTTGTAGGTACTTGGTGGGCAGAGGCCGACTGCGCTCTGTTCAGATGCCAGCTCTACCGCTGGGGTAGCCAGTGGGGAGTCAGGCTCTGGACAAGAGGATAGGGGAGGGCAGAGGCCAACTGCACTCTGCCCAGATGCCAGCTCTTCCGCTGGGATGGGGTCATTGAATCCTACCCCCAGGACCTTGTTGCAGATCAGCTGTGGAGAGGATGGAGCGCTTACCTTCTCCTCCTGGTATTCCTGCGGGGTTGGTGGGGGATCTGTACCGGCCGTCCAGCATCCCGGTAGGCCTGGTGCAGAGACTGCAGTCCCATCTGCACCATCGGAGTTAGGGGTGCTGTCCCCCTGTGGTTGGGGAGAGAAACCGGTTGTCTCCTCTCCCTTCAAGGTACACTGCTGCTGGGAATGAAGATGATGATCTTCTCTCCCTGCAAAACATACTGCCGCTGGGGAGCAGGACCGACTGTCCCTACTCCCTGAAAATCCGGCTGCCGTTGGGGATCTTGGCCGACTGCCCAGCATCCCTGTAGGGTCGGTGGAGAGACTTCGGTTCCATCTCCACTGTTGTGGGGCTTACTGTCTCCCCCTGGTACATTAAGCTGCCACTGGAGAGAGGGGGTAACAAGCTCCTCTCCCATACATACTTCCAGCCGCTGGGGAGGGCGATTGACCGTCTCCGCTCCCAATACAGTGTCCTGCTGCTGGGGAAAGGAGACTGGGCTCTCTATTCCATGCTGGACACTCTGCCGCTGGGGTGGAAGGACAAAGCTCTCCTCTCCCAATAAAACCCTCTGTTGCTGGGGGACAGGACCGACTGTCTCTGTCCCCTGTAACTCAGCCTGCCGCTGGGGGATGGAGACTGGGCTCCCAATTCCCTGCATATCACACGGCCGCTGGGCAATGGAGACTGGGCTCCTAATTCCCTGCATATCACACTGCCGCTGGGGAATGGAGACTGGGCTCCCAATTCCCTGTACATCACACGGCCACTGGGGAATGGAGACTGGGCTCCCAATTCCCTGCATATCTCACTGCCGCTGGAGATGGAGACTGGGCTCCCAATTCCCTGCATATCACATGGCCGCTGGAGAATGGAGACTGGGCTCCCAATTCCCAATAACTCCCATTGCCGCTGGGGGAAAGGACCGACTGTCTCTGTCCCCTGTAACTCAACCTGGCGCTGGGGAATGGAGACTGGGCTCCCAATTCCCTGCAGGAGCAGTGGAGAGACCTCGGTCCCATCTCCACCGGCCACCTGGGGTTCTTCCCAGTAAACATCCACAATATCCTCCCAGCTAAAGGGCTCTGGACCTGGGTCTGACTTCTTGCTGTCCTGCTGAGCCTTCCCAATGGAGTGGAAGAGATCTCGGTAGTCCTGCTCCAGTTCAAACTCCAGGGTTGCTAGGTGAGCCAAGTCTTTCTCTACCTCATGGGGGTCATCCCAATCCTGCCTAGCCTCCCTCTCGTAGAAAATGTTCTGAAGTCTGGACTGTGCAGGGCTCCCGAAGTCAGGCTCTGCAAAGGACTCCCATAACAAGCCAGGACCATCAAACTCCTCTCCCTCTGGCTTGTCATACTCAGCTGTCCAGGGTATATACTGTGCCATATACCACCAGAGCGCCGGGTAGGCCTCCTCCAAACATAGCTCCTGCCATACCCGGTACTCTAGTTCCTTCACCCATTCCTCCAGGGGCTGCTCTCCCAGGAAGGGCATCCGCAGGGCCACTTGCTTCTGCAATCGCTGCTCTCCACTGGGGAGACTCTCACCTCGCTGGTATTTTACATTACCCAGGGATCTGGTACCAGATGCCTTTCCTTAATGCATCCCGGCCATCCAGGTCTTCCTCATCGTATGCCACTGCTGGTTCCATCATGCTGCTGTAGCCAGGGGCGCTGTACGGATACTAGCGTTGCCCTCAATTTTGTCAATCCACGAATGGTGTCTACGAGCTGCTTTTCCTCTCACTAGGACGCCATCCCACTGCTGCCACCAATGTAACGGATCTCCTGGCACCCCGACCGGGTACCTCCGTCGATAGCTGTTCCTAGTGCTTCCCGAGGACTCCAAGCACTCCACTTGACACTGTAAGCACACAGACCCCACGAACCGCCGAAGCTTGGTTGAGGTCTCGCCGTCTCCTACCCACCCTGGACCTACGACAAGGCTCAAGGCTCCAGTGGGTGAACCTCTTCTAAATCCAGAGAGCAGGAACAGCTCTTACAAAAGCTAGTAGTTATAGCCAGGGGAGTATAGCAAATGTTCAGCGTATAGCAATCCCCAGTGTTGATCAGTTACCCAAACACCAGCCTCAACATGATGAAGGGTAAAACAGGAACTCTTTATTGAACACACAGCATTGACTTATATACACATGACATACTGAGGACATGACATAGCTGCCATTCCTGTACAGTTTAAACACAAAACTAACCCTATTCAACAAACACAATGGCATTGTCTGTGACGCAATTAACAAACACACTGGCATTTTCTTTGACGCAATCAACAATTAACATGCAAACAGATATCTTCACCCCCTCCATAATGAATGAATAGGGGACGAGGAGACACATGTGATGGGATTATCTCCTGAGTGTATCATAGGAGTCGGCTGCTATTATAATCAACTATCTTAATCCCATCACTAACACAATCAGTGGGAGTCTCAGTGCAGAGTTAACCCTTTTTGTGTTGCTGAATCCACACCATGCCTTTTTTATGGGCCATAGGAATTATGTGGCATATAAATTACACACATAAATCAGGGTTCATAGTTCCTTGTAACCCCAAAAGGTCTGAGGGGGTCTCCATTGTTCTCGGTCCATAGTCTGTAGGAAGGAGGCTCCTCCAGCAGCCCCAGTGACGGTTCAGTCCGTCACATCATTCATTCACAGTAGTAAAGACAGTGGTGGAGACAGTAGTGTATTTCATTGCTCACTGGGTCAATGTTCTTCACAGTGAAACAGCACTGCAGCAGCAAGACTAAGTCCTATTGAAACCTCCAAGTTTGTGTCAGTCTGGTTTTCACAAAAGGCTCTTGCCTACCTACTCCATGTCCTCTTCCAGGAACATCATCCTGTTCCAAACAGAAGCAGTGCAGAGCGTCCGCCCCGGGTGCCGCTCTCACAGGGGTGCCAGCAGGCCCAGAAGCAATGAGCGCTTCCATCAATACAGATGGAAGCGCTTATTGCTGAAGTGCTGACACCCACATACTGCGGCGGGGCACATTAGTGGAGCGCATAGTTCCCTGCCCTGCCGCCGATCACCACCATAGGTTTCAAGCCTAGTAGGCCTGATGACGTCATTGCGCGCCCCTGTGTCGGGACTCAGCAGCACAGTGACGGGACTCTGTGAGCAAGCGCAGGTGAGTATTTAGCGTTTAGTTTTTTTTTATTTCTATTTTATTATTTTATGTGCAAACTTTGGGGGACATGAGGGGGCCGGGGTGCACACAGGAAGACGCGTGGGGGGGTGGAATATGGTGGGATACTGTGTGGGGGCAACATTTTTTATTTTATTTTATGTGGCAACTTTGGGGGACATGAGGGGGGTGCACACAGGAGGACGTGGGGGGGAAATATGGTGGGATACTGTGTGGGGGCAAATTATTATGGGAGGGATTACTATGTGGGGGAAAAATTACTATATGGGCAGTGTGGGGGACACTACTGTGTGGGGGGCAGTGTGAGGGACACTACTGTGTGGGGGGCAGTGTGAGGGACACTACTGTGTGGGGGGCAGTGTGAGGGACACTACTGTGTGGGGGCAGTGTGGGGGACACTACTGTGTGGGGGGCAGTGTGGGGGACACTACTGTGTGGGGGCAGTGTGGGGGACACTACTGTGTGGGGGCAGTGTGGCGGACACTACTGTGTGGGGGGCAGTGTGGGGGACACTACTGTATGGGGGCAGTGTGGGGGAAATTACTGTATGGGGCGTGTGGGGGAAATTACTGTGTGGAGCAAATTACTGTATGGGGCAAATTACTGCATAGGGGCAGTGTGGGGGAAATTACTGTATAGGGGCAGTGTGGGGGAAATTACTGTATAGGGGGAGTGTGGGGGAAATTACTGTATGGGGCAGTGTGGGGGAAATTACTGTGTGGGGGGAATTACTGTATGGGGCAGTGTGGGGGAAATTACTGTGGGAGGCAGTGTAAGGTGAAATTACTGTAGAGGGACAGTGTGGGGGAAATTACTGTATGGGGCAGTGTGGGGGAAATTACTGTATGGGGCAGTGTGGGGGAATTTACTGTATGGGGCAGTGTGGGGGAAATTACTGTGGAAGGCAGTGTAAGGGGAAATTACTGTATAGGGCAGTGTGGGGGAAATTACTGTATGGGGCAGTGTGGGGGAAATTACTGTATGGGGCAGTGTGGGGGAAATGAATGTGTGGGGGCAGTGTGGGGGAAATTACTGTATGGGGCAGCTTGAGGGAAATTACTATATGGGGTAGTGTGGGAGAAATTGCTATATGGGCGCAATGTGGTGGTCCTTGCTATTGGGGAGGCACTGTAGGGGCAATTCTATTATTTCTGGGGACACTATACAGGGATTATTACCTGGAGCACAATATAGGGTGTTATTATTACGGGGGGCACTCTAGGGGACATTATAGCTGCTGTGGAAACTATAGGGACATTTGGGGTTATTTATCAAACTGGTGTAAAGAATAACTGGCTTAGTTGCCCATAGCAGCCAATCAGATCTCACTTTTCATATTTGACAGCTCTTTTGGAAATCCAGTTCTACTTTACACCAGTTTGATAAATGACCCCAATTATGTCTACTGGGGTCACTACTTTTTCAGCAGTATAGTACCTGGGGCATTGGGGGGCACAATGGGCACAGTATTGGGAGTGGCAGCAGGATGACACTGTGGGGACACCAGGATGGGGAGGTTGATGGAAAAATTGAGAAATCTAACGTGTCTGTATTACAAACTCTGTAGAGACGAGATGCGACTGAAAGAATTTGTCATGGCTTCTAACGGAGGAGAAGGGATAATAGAAGGTCTACATGAGAGGAGATGTCCCTGGATATAAGAGGTATGTGGTCAAGTATTGGGGGGAAGGGGCAGAGTAAGGACCCGCCCGGGTGCCAAACACCCTGGGCACGCCACTGAAAAGGACCTAGGAACTTTAGTGAATGGCAAGCTAAGCTGTAGAAACCAGTGTCAGGCAGCTGCTGCCAAGGCCAATAAGATAATGGGTTGCATCAAATGGGCATAGATGCCCGTGATAAGAACATAGTCCTACCACTTTGCAAATCACTAGTCAGACCCCACATGGAGTACTGTGTATAGTTCTGGGCTCCTGTGAACAAGGCAGATGTAGCAGTGCTGGAGAGGCTTCAGAGGAGGGCAACTAAAGTAATAACTGGAATGGGGCAACTACAGTACCCTGAAAGATTATCAAAATTACGGTTATTCACTTTAGAAAAAAACGACTAAGGGGAGATCTAATAGCAATGTATAAATATCTCAGGGGTCAATAGAGAGTAGTGTTGAGCGCGAATATTCGAATATCAAATTTTTTTTGCGAATATCGGCACTTCGCTAATTCGCGAATATTTCGAATATAGTGCTATAAATTCGATATTTCGAATATTCGTTTTTTTTTGTTTTGTTTTATTGTTATATTTTTTCCTTTCCGACTTCCCAAAAGTAGTTCTTACCTGTCCTTAGGATTCCTGGCTTCCTGGCTGCTCCAGTCAGTGCCCGTTGCCGCTTCTGACGACTTCCGTGCTCATGGAGCGTGCCCATCACCATCTCCATACTAGAATGTACTGTCGGATTTGAGAATTACGTTGAAATCGCAATTCGATTAATTCAAGTTATAATAATCGAATTTCGATTTCAACTTAGCACTGCTATATTCCATATTCGTTAATTCTAGCCTAATATGGAATATAGCAGTGCTAAGTTGAAATCGAAATTCGATTATTATAACTTGAATTAATCGCATTGCTATTTCAACTTGGACCTGGTTTACTATGGTTGGCTTGGTAGAATTAGCGAATATGACGAATGTATTCGTCATATTCCTCAAAACAAAGATAACGAAGTATTCTCCATCTTCGTTTTAGCTACCTATTTGTCAACTTCGCTAATTCTAGCAATCAAATAGGAAGGTTGACTATAGAGACCACTGTGTTTAATTCGCTATGCGATTATATTACTTTGCTTTTTTTTTTTTTTATAAATAGAATCATTATAATAATCAAGTATTTAACTATTCAATTTTTTTTAAAAAAAAGCAAAGTAATATAATCGCATAGCGAATTAAACTTAGCTGTCTCTATAGTCAACTTTCCTATTTGATTGCTAGAATTAGCGAAGTTGACGAATAGGTAGCTAAAATGAAGATGTAGAATACTTTGTTATCTTCGTTTTGAGGAATATGACGAATACATTTGTCATATTCGTCATCTTCGCTAATTCTAGATATCAAACCAATAGGAAAGTAGCCTTAATTTAAAATCGCAATACGCGATTATTTAAATCGCATAATAATCGCGATAACTAGAATAATGACGAATATTCGTTTTCGATGAATATGAAACGAATATTCTATCAAATATTCGCAAATTTTGTCGAAATCGAATATGGCACCTGCCGCTCATCACTAATAGAGAGATCTCTCCCATCATCTATTTATCCCCAGGACTGTGACTGTGACGAGGGGACATCTTCTGTGTCTGGAGGAAAGAAGGTTTATACACAAACATAGAAGAGGATTCTTTATGGTAAGAGCAGTGAGACTATGGAACTCTCTGCCTGAGGAGGTGGTGATGCTTTTTTCTGCATAACACTGTGTGTGTTTAAACACTATCTGCCCCCTATAAGGTACATTTTTTAAAAATAATTCTAATATGAAAAAACACATGTGACGGTGCAGTATATTTTTAAACACACTGTTAGTTAACAGAGTCAAACAAGCATTTAGCTATATATGTCTGTCTCTGTGAGAAAGAGCAAAAATTTGTGAAATCTTTTTAAAAAAGATAACGAAAATATATAAACATCAAAGTCCTAGGAGATCTCAGGGTGTCATATACCAATTTTATAAGTAATTGGAACATATTTGATTTGTGTAGAAACAATTTAGCTAAAAATCTATAAAAAAAAGAAATAAAATCAACAAATTGAACCCAAAACCAATTTCAAGAAACTCGCTCATCTCTAGTTTGCACGTATTAATTGTTATCACAAGGTGTGACAAACTCCTCTGTTCCATGCACATGCAATAAGTAAGGTATGTGATACATTTTATCTGTAATTATTTATGTCTAGTCATGATATTACTATTAATTTAGCTCATGTATCAATAAAAGAATGTTCCATGTGATATTAAATTAAGTTTTATTGCAGACATGTGTATATGTAAACACCTTGTAAATGTTGCTATGACCAGCCATACGAGGAATGTATCCTGATTCCAGCTTCCTTATATAAACAGAGTAATCTGAAATCAAACATCATTGGGGAAAAAAAGCTTCTACTCTTCAAGAAGACAAAACAACTGAACCAGGAACCAATCATGTCTGGAATCAAAGGAGGACGATGTGGCCAAAAGATCCAGTGCCAGAATCCATGCAAAGACCCCTGCCAAAAAGTCCCTATTATATTACTATAAAAGCCAAAGCAAATATCAATTTTTATCAAACTGTACTGTATAGTTTTTACATGGATATAAAGTACATGAAAGTTTTAATAAATTTAATTTTTTGATTAGTACCTATATGACTTTTTACAACTGCATTCACAGGTGTGATGGATTTACATGTTCATTCTTCCAGAATTCCTTGGTTTACTCAATGGTTGCACAATTCTTTCTCTATTGATTTGAATGATATGAAACACCATATAAAATTTAGCATTATGATGTAGGAATCAACCACTATATTATATGAGCTCAGCTAATTTGTAAGAACCATGCCTGATGACCAGCTTGTTAACTGTTTCCAATGTTGCTTAACCATCCATATAGATTATGTCCATGTATAAACTGTAAAATGGTGTATAAATGTGGACATGCTTTCTGATATATTACCACAGTTTATAAATAGGTCTGTTAATACACAGTATGAACAAGTAACACAAAATTGTGCACAATATACATCAGTAAATATGAATTTAATCCCATTCTGTGTATTTTTAGCATGTAAATTTGAAATTCAGAATCCTGGCTCTCACCATAATCATCATGGTCAACACCATTTCCACAAGCAAGGTAAGCTTATATCACAGCAGTAAACACAATAAATGTAAACTGTAAGACATTTACTTTTATGTTATAATAAATGTAATTACCGGTATTTGGTGACGTCATCGGCTCTGATGGGCGGGCTTTAGCGTTGCCCTAGCCGTTTTACAGGATAGGGCAGCTCTAAAGCCTACCCATCAGTGCAGGTGACGTCACCGGGCTCACTTCTGGGCAGAACCTTTTGCCTGGAAGCCCCATGGAGAGCCCGGTTGATAACAGGAACTCCCAAAAATGCCTTTGCCCTGCGTGATTTAGTGCAGTGCAAAGGAAAGCATCGGAGAATGAACGGCTCCGATGCTCAAGTCAGGGGGGCTGCCTGGGTGAAAATGGTAATATGTCCGGGTTCAACTCTGAACCCGGACAACCCCATTAAGAGTCGGAGCCCATTGACTATAAGGGGATCTAGCAGGGTTGCGGCTGCTTTCCTCTATTTATGCCAAGATTTGGGCAGACAAAAACTGTTAGTTACATGCTTTAAATTTTTTCTAACGAAATCCTGGCATAAATACTGGGGAGGGATAGAGATTCCCACTAGAGCCCACTATAGTCTATGGGGTCCGGCGGGCATTCTGCACTATCCGGCTACGGTGGATCCGGAGACCTTGTCTGCCGGAACAGTTTGCCCTATTGCTCTGCCTCCTGTGTGAATGAAGCCTAAGTGCTGTATTGTAACTGGGAATTGCAAAAGAGAAGATGAAACAGAACTAAGCATGCAATGTAATATGTTATCTGGTTTAAAACATTGTACACATACAGACAGAAACATTTAGATAAAGGGTCCCAGATTGATGGGTATCTAAGCATGGATTAAAGGGGATTTCTGAAACAGAAAATAGAAGGGAAGTACCATAAAATAACAGATTAAGAACCATTATTTACTTGACAAACCTTCAAGCCTAGTTATCATCTTGATTGCCATGGATGTGCCAGTTTTCAGCATCGACTGTTTACAGACTGGAATCATGGGCAGTGAGGGGTAATGAACCAGGTAGCTCAGGTAAGACATAGCAAGGCTACTGTCCACAAGGTTAGCAGGTTCTCGGAATTTTTATAGAAAGTGACCAACCTCTTTAAAAGCTTTATAACAATGTCTTCACAAGTTGTGCTTCTCTTGTATTATGTGGTGCAGGAGCACATAAACAATTACAGCACAGTGGTGAAGGTTTCCATAGCCTCTGTAAGCCTACAAATGGATAGGCAGATAACACTATGAATGCAGCACTCAACACCCCTTCCCCCTACGCCTCCGTTACTACTGCAACAAAATTACTTATATGGTTCCCCGTCACACAGGGTATAGATTAGGGGATTACCAGGATTTTAGTTGGTATTATGCATTAATATTGGTAAGCCAAAATCAGAATTGTGAAAAAAACACGGAAGAGGTTCAAACCTTTCCATTATAGTTTTCCTCTGTTTATTTGTGACTTACATACACTGATACATAATGCTGTATTTTCCAACATATGTTAAAGCATATGACAATTATATTTGCAAACCATGTAGACAATAGATTGGAGTATATGAAAACTGTTCTGGTTTGCATAACTGTATACAGTACAAGTTGAAGATCATATCCTACAGTATGTGCGGGCAGGATGATGTAGGGTAATAATTGAGCAGTTTTGAGAGAACAGATTTAGCGCAACTTGTAACTGATTAAAATCTCTGCTGATTTTGAAACTTTGAGTCCAGTGGTCGGTCCCAATAAGTGATTGACAGCTATTTCTGTATGTATGTTCGCACACAATTAAACCAATGCTAACAGGAATTTGAATAAACTACATGGAATGCAATTTTTTCCAACAATTTAGTATGTATGGATTGCTCAGACTCTCTTCCACTATAATATGCAGACCACAGAAAGGACACTACAATCAATGTGACAATTCTGTACTATGTACTCATGGTTTGATCCTACAAGCCAACAAGTTTTATGGAAATCATGACACATGATTAGGTTATGGTAGATGCATAATGATACATATACAGGGAGTGCAGAATTATTAGGCAAGTTGTATTTTTGAGGATTAATTTTATTATTGAACAACAACCATGTTCTCAATGAACCCAAAAAACTCATTAATATCAAAGCTGAATATTTTTGGAAGTAGTTTTTAGTTTGTTTTTAGTTTTAGCTATTTTAGGGGGATATCTGTGTGTGCAGGTGACTATTACTGTGCATAATTATTAGGCAACTTAACAAAAAACAAATATATACCCATTTCAATTATTTATTTTTACCAGTGAAACCAATATAACATCTCAACATTCACAAATATACATTTCTGACATTCAAAAACAAAACAAAAACAAATCAGTGACCAATATAGCCACCTTTCTTTGCAAGGACACTCAAAAGCCTGCCATCCATGGATTCTGTCAGTGTTTTGATCTGTTCACCATCAACATTGCGTGCAGCAGCAACCACAGCCTCCCAGACACTGTTCAGAGAGGTGTACTGTTTTCCCTCCTTGTAAATCTCACATTTGATGATGGACCACAGGTTCTCAATGCGGTTCAGATCAGGTGAACAAGGAGGCCATGTCATTAGATTTTCTTATTTTATACCCTTTCTTGCCAGCCACGCTGTGGAGTACTTGGTCACGTGTGATGGAGCATTGTCCTCCATGAAAATCATGTTTTTCTTGAAGGATGCAGACTTCTTCCTGTACCACTGCTTGAAGAAGGTGTCTTCCAGAAACTGGCAGTAGGACTGGGAGTTGAGCTTGACTCCATCCTCAACCCGAAAAGGCCCCACAAGCTCATCTTTGATGATACCAGCCCAAACCAGTACTCCACCTCCACCTTGCTGGCGTCTGAGTCGGACTGGAGCTCTCTGCCCTTTACCAATCCAGCCACGGGCCCATCCATCTGGCCCATCAAGACTCACTCTCATTTCATCAGTCCATAAAACCTTAGAAAATCAGTCTTGAGATATTTCTTGGCCCAGTCTTGACGTTTCAGCTTGTGTGTCTTGTTCAGTGGTGGTCGTCTTTCAGCCTTTCTTACCTTGGCCATGTCTCTGAGTATTGCACACCTTGTGCTTTTGGGCACTCCAGTGATGTTGCAGCTCTGAAATATGGCCAAACTGGTGGCAAGTGGCATCTTGGCAGCTGCACGCTTGACTTTTCTCAGTTCATGGGCAGTTATTTTGCGCCTTGGTTTTTCCACACGCTTCTTGCGACCCTGTTGACTATTTTGAATGAAACGCTTGATTGTTCGATGATCACGCTTCAGAAGCTTTGCAATTTTAAGAGTGCTGCATCCCTCTGCAAGATATCTCACTATTTGTGACTTTTCTGAGCCTGTCAAGTCCTTCTTTTGACCCATTTTGCCAAAGGAAAGGAAGTTGCCTAATAATTATGCACACCTAATATAGGGTGTTGATGTCATTAGACCACACCCCTTCTCATTACAGAGATGCACATCACCTAATATCCTTAATTGGTAGTAGGCTTTCGAGCCTACACAGCTTGGAGTAAGACAACATGCATAAAGAGGATGATGTGGTCAAAATACTCATTTGCCTAATAATTCTGCACGCAGTGTAGTATTCTTCTCATGTTCTAAACTATTATCTCTTTCCTGGCAGATCCCTGCAATCCCTGCTGTCCAGACCCTTGTCAGGATCAAGGAAGCTACTCCTTTAATAAATGAAAACATCACAGTACAATATGGAATGCCCTTCTCCTTGCACTCTTGTTCTTCTATAATAGTCTTCTTTGATTTACCATCCTTAAATCCAGTCTCTGTCTGCTCTCTGTAATACAGTCTGCTACTGAATAAAACATTTATTTTCAGCTGATACATTTGTTTTATTTGGGTACAAGATCATCCTCAGCCAACACAGATCCGATCTATGTTTCTCAGAGAGACGTTAAAAGTTTCTTCCTGCAGCTGTTTCACAAAAGATCGTTTTATGGAACTCCATGTGCTTCTGATACCATAGGTGGCATACAGTTTCATTTTATTTTCATAGATTCATACTGAATCAATAACAGACATTTATGCGCAGCACCAAGGAACAGGCAATATTCGAGGTCCAGTAACAGGCCGAAGTTGGGGGCAGAACACGTACAAACAAATCTGAGAAGCTAGTCAGAGGTCAAGGCGGGCAGCACTAGGGCAATTTGAAAAATAGGCTAAGGTCAGGGCAGGTGACCAGAAATTGGAGTCAGCTGTCAGGCTGGAGTCAAGCAGGGAATACACCTTTTCTGGTCACTAGAGACTAGGAATCTGAACGCTCAGGAACCCTCCTACTGGGGAGAACATCTTGAATACATGTGGATGACTAGCAATTTGAATGTGCACATGGTTGCCTTTTAAGAGGCCAAGAGCGCCTCTGCCCTATGAAGCAGGTCTGGAAGCCTACAAATCAGACATAATAGCCAAGGCCTATAGTGGATGGAACTACCAGAGTTGGAAGAAGAGGAGCGGGGACGGATGGCAGAAACGTGAGTAGTGCGCCCCTGTGCCTGCTGCATACACTGTATATGCAGTTGAACAGGAAGACTCAGGAACACAGCAGGTTTAAATGCTACATCCTCCCACAACTGTTTTAATCATATCTGCATCAATGAAGGTTAATAGCTAGCTGACTGCTTCATTTGAGGACTATAAAGTCCCAGTTACAGTACATGGACCAATGCACAGACAATCAGGAATGAACCAATTTTTTACATTAATTGAGTAATCTTGAGCAGAGGTCATAGAAGCATTTACCTGCAACAATTATGTCCTTGCTATGGGGATGAACGATTGCTATGGAGATCACTCATCCCCATTTAAATTTTTTGTTTGTTAGTACCACAATTTGAGTTTGCACAGGGAGATATGCTGCCGGCATATGATGATTTTATGTGCCGCATAAAAAAGGCAAAAACCTGATAAACAAGTGTTTCCTTATCCATTGGATAACCAGTGGCACATTCACACTCAGCAATTACTGGAAACAACCATTCATGCAAACAATTACCCCTAACAATCACTCAAATCCTTGACCTATGTAAAAGGATCTTTATTACTTTGTGATTTATTCTTGACACTTCTACAGCTTCTTTTCCCACTAGCATCCAAGTCTGTCTCTTTTAAATACACTGCTCAAAAAAATAAAGGGAACACTTAACCACTTCAGCCCCCCTAGCTTAAACACCCTTAATGACCAGGCCACTTTTTATACTTCTGACCTAGCCTACTTTCACCGTTTATTGCTCGGTCATGCAACTTACCACCCAAATGAATTTTACCTCCTTTTCTTCTCACTAATAGAGCTTTCATTTGTTGGCATTTCATTGCTGCTGACATTTTTACTTTTTTTGTTATTAATCGAAATTTAACGATTTTTTTGCAAAAAAATGACATTTTTCACTTTCAGTTGTAAAATTTTGCAAAAAAAACGACATCCATATATAAATTTTTCTCTAAATTTATTGTTCTACATGTCTTTGATAAAAAAAAAAAAAGGTTTGGGTAAAAAAAAAAATGGTTTGGGTAAAAGTTATAGCGTTTACAAACTATGGTACAAAAATGTGAATTTCCGCTTTTTGAAGCAGCTCTGACTTTCTGAGCACCTGTCATGTTTCCTGAGGTTCTACAATGCCCAGACAGTAGAAAACCCCCACAAATGACCCCATTTCGGAAAGTAGACACCCTAAGGTATTCGGTGATGGGCATAGTGAGTTCATAGAACTTTTTATTTTTTGTCACAAGTTAGCGGAAAATTATGATTTTTTTTTTTTTCTTACAAAGTCTCATATTCCACTAACTTGTGACAAAAAATAAAACTTCTATGAACTCACTATGCCCATCAGCGAATACCTTGGGGTGTCTTCTTTCCAAAATGGGGTCACTTGTGGGGTAGTTATACTGCCCTGGCATTCTAGGGGCCCTAATGTGTGGTAAGTAGTTTGAAATCAAAATCTGTAAAAAATGTCCGGTGAAATCCGAAAGGTGCTCTTTGGAATGTGGGCCCCTTTGCCCACCTAGGCTGCAAAAAAGTGTCACACATGTGGTATCTCCGTACTCAGGAGAAGTTGGGCAATGTGTTTTGGGGTGTCATTTTTCATATACCCATGCTGGGTGAGATAAATATCTTGGTCAAATGCCAACTTTGTATAAAAAAATTGGAAAAGTTGTCTTTTGCCAAGATATTTCTCTCACCCAGCATGGGTATATGTAAAATAACACCCCAAAACACATTGCCCAACTTCTCCTCACCCGTACGCCAATCACAGTTCCTCACTTGTACGCCAATCACGTGCCTAAACCCTGGCTTTCCCTAAGATGAGCCCTGTGTAGTGAACGGGGCGGTGGGATCACTAGTCCGCACCACTGACACTAAGAGGAAAACACCAAGGAGAGGACAGACAATACAGACAAACATATAATACCAGGTGGGCGACAACAGCAGACCACCAAGGCCCAACAGGGATCCGGAGGGTAACGTTCTGGAACAACAACCAGGGAACACAGTTACACAGCTCCAGTGGGTCAGTATAGAAGTCCAGGCAGGAAGCTCTATATCTGGCAACCAAAGAAGTGGGAGATGGGAATATAAGGAGGTTGGGATTGCTGGACAAGAAACAGCTGAGGAGGAGAAGCTACGGATCCCTGAGTGAGCCAAAAAGGATTGCAAGGCAAACCCAGAAAGCTACCATTACGAAACAGCACTGTCTTTGTACATCGAGCGCGCAGCCACCCGCTGCGACTTCCTGACCCCGGGTATAACGGAGTCAGACGTGGCTCTTGACACCCTCGTGACAGTTCTATTCTGCTATTTAAAAAACACCCTTTTAGGGCAAAAATCATAATTTTGCAGCCTTTATTGGTAGTGGTGGTTTGCACGCTGTGCAATCAGAGCCTGAAGCGAGGCATAAACGTTCTCAACCTAAGCACCACCTGCATGAAAAGGCATCTAAGTGCAAAGCACGAGCTGCAGTGGAGTAGACACCTTAAAAACCAAGAAAGGTCTCTGGCTCCTCCTGCTTCCTCTTCTGCTGCAGTCTCGGCCTCTTCATCCACCTCTGAAGTGACAGTGCCACTTGCCACCCCGCAAACAGAGGATCTGCCAGCAACACCACCAACACTCTTCATCTCCCAAACACTGGAGCGGAAGAGGAAGTACCCCCCTACCCACCCGCGATCCCTGGCACTGAATGCCAACATTTCAAAATCACTGGCCTTTGAAATGCTGTCATTCCGTATAGTGTAGACGGAGAGTTTTAAAAGCCTTATGGCGGTGGCTGTCCCACAGTACGTCGTGCCCAGCCGCCACTACTTTTCCAGGCGTGCCATCCCTTCCCTGAACAACCAAGTCGGGGACAAAATTAGGTGTGCACTGCGAAAAGCCATCTGTGGCAATGTGCACCTCACTACGGATACGTGGACCATTTAGCACGGTCAGGGACGTTATATCTCCATAACAGCACACTGGATAAATGCAGTGACGGCTGGGCCTGAGGCGGATAGCAGTTTGGCGCATGTCCTTCCACCACCGAGGATTGCAGGGCGTTTCAGTTTGCCTCTTGTTGCTTCCTCCTCCTACTCCGCTTCCGCTTCCTCATCCTCTACCGGCTCCTCATCCGGTCAGCATAACACCTTCACCACCAACTTCAGCACAGCCAGGGGTAAACGACAGCAGGCAGTTTTAAAATGTATCTGTTTTGGGGGACAAACCCCACACCGCGCAGGAACTGTGGACGGGCCTTGAACAACAGACAGATGAGTGGTTGGTGCCAGTGAGCCTCAAGCCCGGCATGGTGGTGTGCGATAATGGGCGAAATCTCGTAGCAGCTTTGTGACTAGCCGGTTTGACACACATCCCTTGCCTGGCGCATGTGCTGAATTTGGGGGTGCAGAGATTCCTTTAAAATTACCCCAATATATCAGAGCTGCTGCATAAAGTGCGGGCCATCTGTGCGCGCTTTCTGCATTCTCATCCTGCTGCTGCTCACCTGTCATCGCTGCAGCGTAACTTCAGCCTTCTCGCTCACCACCTCATATGCGACGTGCCCACAAGGTGGAACTCCACCTTGCACATGCTGGCCAGACTGTGCGAGCAGCAGCAGATGATAGTGGAGTTTCAGCTGCAGCACGCACGTGTGAGTAGCTCTGCGGAACAGCACCACTTCACCACCAATGACTGGGCCTCTATGCGAGACCTGTGTTCCTTGTTGCGATGTTTTGAAAACACTGCTGGTGATGATGGAAGAGGATGTGGCACAGGAGGAGGAGGAGTAGGAGGGATCATTACATATGGTTTCCGGCAAGTCATTCACAAGTGGCTCCGAGGGTGGGTTCCTGCACCCACAAACGCCAGGTACACAATTGTCCAGCCAGGGCACAAGCGATTACATGCTGCAGTGTCTCTGCAACGACCGCCGAGTTGCCCACATTCTAACTTGTGCTGATTACTGGGTGGCCACGCTGCTGCATTCCCTTTACAAGGACAACGTACCGTCCTTAATTCCGTCACTGGAGCGTGATCGCAAGATGCGCGATTACAAGCACACGCTGGTAGACGCAGTGCTGGTGGCATTTTCACCTGACATCAAAAAACCAGTATTGGCTACCTCGTACTCCTTCACCGCCGCTTCCACCTACATCCACCGCCTCCTCAAACTCCTACTCCATATGGACCTCCACCTCATAAATCAAGTTTTTTTTTCTTATCTGTACTTATTCTATTTTATTTTATGTAATTTCACTAATTTGTCTGTTACATTTTTGGGTGAAATTCACCAATTTTTGGGTGTGATATACCACTGCTCTACCTAGTAGACAGGTAAAAAAAAAAATGGTTACATTTTTGTTAGAAATTTACCAATTTTTGGGTGTGATATACCACTGCTATACCTAGTAGACAGGTAAAAAAATTCACAAATTTGTCTGTTACATTTTTGGGTGGAATTCACCAATTTTTGGGTGTGAAATACCACTGCTCTACCTAGTAGACAGGTAAAAGAAATTCACTAATTTGTCTGTTACATTTTCGGGTGAAATTCACCAATTTTTGGGTGTGATATACCCATGCTCTACCTAGTAGACAGGTAAAAAAAATTCACTAATTTGTCCGTTACATTTTCAAGTGAAATTCACCAACTTTTGGCTGTGATATACCACTGCTATACTTAGTAGACAGGTAAAAAAATAAATCATTAATTTGTCTGTTACATATTCGGGTGTAATTCACCAATGTTTGGGTGTAAAATACCTCTGCTATACCTAGCAGACAGGTAAAAAAAAATCATTAATTTTTCTGTTACATTCTTGGGTGACATTTTACCATTTGTGCCGTGAATAAACCCCTGCTCTGCATAGGTGACAGGGAATAAAATTTAAAAAAATCATCTGTTCCATTAGTGGGTGACATTAACCCATTTCTGCTGATGAAAAACCTTTGCTCTGCATAGGTGGCAGGGAATTAAATTTGTAAAATTCGTCTTTAATTGGCCCTTTCATTCGATCCTTCTGCTCCCTCTCCGGCGTGAAAACCCTGATTTGCTGATAACCATGATCAACATGGTAAGCTCAATAATGAACATAGAAAGTTGATAGAGAAGATATCCAAATGGATGTTGGACGTCACGGGGATGTGCGATCAGGCAGAAGTTATCTAGAGTCAACAAAAAGGCAGCAGGGCTTCTCCTGTCTAAAGTTTCCAAATCCAAAATACCCCAGTGACCTTCCCTATAATTTTTTATTAATCATTCCAATAACAGGGCATCTTAAGAGTCCTGTATTGATATTTATCGTCACTACCTCCCCGAGTCAGGAGTGGGTAATTGCCGCGCACCCCCTCCTTACCTTCAATTCTTCCATTTCAATAGCTTCTCCCACATTTCTGCTCGATCACAATAAAATTACATCCATTGATCTAAGATGTGGTCTCTCTTTCTCACGCTCCCTCTCCAGCATTGAACCCTGATTCGCCGCTAACTGTGATCAACATGGAAGGCGCAGAAAAGAACATCGAAAGTTGATAGAGCAGATATCCAATTTGATTGTGAACATCACGAGGACATGCGACATGGTGGGGCAATATGTTTGCACACGCCTACACGAACTGACTGATGAGTCTGCCCCCTGCAACTTCTGGGTCTCCAAATTGGGCACATGGCCTGAGCTTGCCCTTTACACCTTGGAGGTGCTGGCCTGCCCTGCAGCCAGTGTATTGTCTGAATGTTTGTTTAGGACGGCTGGAGGGGGTTATCACAAGGTATATTTCCCAATCTTTTGGGGTGCACCCTAATTTAAACAAAAAAATAAATAAATAAAATTAATTAAAACCAAAAATCAGTGTTGGCTACCTGTTCCTTCTCCACCTCCGCTTCCACCTACACCGCCACATCCATTGCCTCCTCAACCTCCTACTCCATACGGACCTAGTCCTCCTAGATCAAGATTATTATTTTTTATTTTTACGTATTTTATGTTATTTAAAGTCATTTCCCTATCCACATTTGTTTGCAGAGCACTTGTCATGCTCTTTACCACATTTTGCTGGCATTTGCAGCCCTCTAGCCCTTTCCATGACATTTTAAGAGCCATTTTAGTGCTCAAAAGTTCGGGTCCCCATTGACTTCAATGGGGCTCGGGGTCAAGTTCGGGTCCCGAACTCAAACTTTTTTGTGAAGTTCGGCCGAACCCGTGGAACCCGAACATCCAGGTGTCCGCTCAACTCTAGTGAGAACCTGATGGAAAATTCCTCAAATTCATGTTCAAGTCCTACCACTAAGAACATAGAATTATAGGTAATTTTAGTGGGAGTGTAGCTGGCCAGCTAAGACCTGTCCTAGGTTGCTAGTATAGCTTATATGTGTATACAGGTAGACCTGCCAATAGCCTTAATACAGTTCCTATGTTTATGTGTTAAAGACAAAGGCAGAGTTATTCACTGTGACTTCATGTTTTGGATGCCATACAAATGTTATATTTTGTGTTCACAGAAGGAGAAAAAGATAATATGCCTTTAAGATTCATTTAGTAATGTAAGGTAAGCTCAGTGACAGCAGAAACAACAGAAAGTATAGTGTTAATCTGTTGTTGCTGGACAGAAGTCTAGACCAATCACAGCCAGCTTCTCACACAGCAAGAGTTTTTACCAATCCCAGCCTGTCTGGGAATTCCCCCAGTCCCTGCTGCTAGAATCATTATTCACCAGAGACAGGAGCTGAAGAGACATTCACTCCACTCAAAGCTGAGTTCTATGGGAACAAGAGGCCAAAATAGGTAGATAAATCAGTTATATAATGTTCATATTGTTAGTATTGTGATTAGAACTGTATACTGAACCTGTTATATGTGTGTTTACTTACAGTTCCACCAAATTCAATTGCAACCATACAATTGCAAATACAAATTGCAAGCTACAAATTGCAAGCATACAAACCAGATTCCATACAAATTGCATACAAACTGCAAACTGCTCATACCAGATAATAAGCAATTGCATACTGCAAACCAAGTTGAGCAAGCAGAACTATTAGTTAGACCTCAGATATACCTCTCAGAGAGATCAAAAAATACTTAAATAACAAAGTGAGAGTACAGATAGCGAAGAGAGAAATATATCCACCATTTTATGTTGAATACCAAGATTAAACAGTTGAACCACCATCTTATGCATACCGCCATTTTGTGATATCTTTTCAACATGTGTCTTGTACATGGACTATCTGCTGCGGAGGCGGCAGTTTTACATATGAAGAAAAGTGGAAGTTAATAAAGAAGTTATTTCAAGCATTTGGTGTGCTATTTAAACCTACTGTTTCCATAGAACGACGCTAGAGGAATTACAGAGTAATAGACAGTCTGATTAGACAAAAAAGTCAGAGATATCAAAAATCTTCCAATGCCACAGCGCAAAAGGAACTTCATAGTGCTGAGTCTGCCACAGGTATCTCCTGGTCCGCTTGGACCAGCTGCCTCGTGTGCCTATCCTCCTCAAGATGTAACAACCTGGTGATTCCTTTGGGAAAGTCTATCCCCACCATCTGGGGCACTGTGAAGAATCGAGGGGTTCACTTAGACAACGCCCTTACAGAAGGTAGGATACGTGAAACAGTGGGTTCACACCACTGGTTTGTGACTACTGCCTGTCATATAGATGCAAAGTAACTGTTTCACTACAACAACGGACTACCTATGCATGTTTCTGCAATGCACAGTGTTGTACACCAATGTATAGGTTCTCTGCACCCGGGAAATAGCTTTTCTGTAATGCGATTCGTCAATAATAAATTTGGATCAAATCAAATCTTTTTGGAAAATTCGGTGAACCATCCGAATCAATTTTTTTTTAAATTTGCTCATCTCTAATCATTACTTTCTTCTTCTGCTAAGACTCCTTTTTTTCCTCGGATCCATTGTAAGACATCTACAGTGGGGGAAATAATTATTTGACCCCTCACTGATTTTGTAAGTTTGTCCAATGACAAAGAAATGAAAAGTCTCAGAACAGTATCATTTCAATGGTAGGTTTATTGTAACAGTGGCAGATAGCACATCAAAAGGAAAATCGAAAAAATAACTTTAAATAAAAGATAGCAACTGATTTGCATTTCATTGAGTGAAATAAGTATTTGAACCCCTACCAACCATTAAGAGTTCTGGCTCCCACAGAGTGGTTAGACACTTCTACTCAATTAGTCACCCTCATTAAGGACACCTGTCTTAACTAGTCACCTGTATAAAAGACACCTGTCCACAGAATCAATCAATCAAGCAGACTCCAAACTCTCCAACATGGGAAAGACCAAAGAGCTGTCCAAGGATGTCAGAGACAAAATTGTAGACCTGCACAAGGCTGGAATGGGCTACAAAACCATTAGCAAGAAGCTGGGAGAGAAGGTGACAACTGTTGGTGCGATTGTTCGAAAATGGAAGGAGCACAAAATGACCATCAATCGACCTCGCTCTGGGGCTCCACGCAAGATCTCACCTCGTGGGGTGTCAATGGTTCTGAGAAAGGTGAAAAAGCATCCTAGAACTACACGGGAGGAGTTAGTTAATGACCTCAAATTAGCAGGGACCACAGTCACCAAGAAAACCATTGGAAACACATTACACCGCAATGGATTAAAATCCTGCAGGGCTCGCAAGGTCCCCCTGCTCAGGAAGGCACATGTGCAGGCCCGTCTGAAGTTTGCCAATGAACACCTGAATGATTCAGAGAGTGACTGGGAGAAGGTGCTGTGGTCTGATGAGACCAAAATAGAGCTCTTTGGCATTAACTCAACTCGCTGTGTTTGGAGGAAGAAAAATGCTGCCTATGACCCCCAAAACACCGTCCCCACCGTCAAGCATGGGGGTGGAAACATTTTGCTTTGGGGGTGTTTTTCTGCTAAGGGCACAGGACAACTTATTCGCATAAACGGGAAAATGGACGGAGCCATGTATCGTGAAATCCTGAGCGACAACCTCCTTCCCTCTGCCAGGAAACTGAAAATGGGTCGTGGATGGGTGTTCCAGCACGACAATGACCCAAAACATACAGCAAAGGCAACAAAGGAGTGGCTCAAGAAGAAGCACATTAAGGTCATGGAGTGGCCTAGTCAGTCTCCGGACCTTAATCCAATCGAAAACCTATGGAGGGAGCTCAAGCTCAGAGTTGCACAGAGACAGCCTCGAAACCTTAGGGATTTAGAGATGATCTGCAAAGAGGAGTGGACCAACATTCCTCCTAAAATGTGCGCAAACTTGGTCATCAATTACAAGAAACGTTTGACCTCTGTGCTTGCAAACAAGGGTTTTTCCACCAAGTATTAAGTCTTTTTTTGTTAGAGGGTTCAAATACTTATTTCACTCAATGAAATGCAAATCAGTTGCTATCTTTTATTTAAAGTTATTTTTTCGATTTTCCTTTTGATGTGCTATCTGCCACTGTTACAATAAACCTACCATTGAAATGATACTGTTCTGAGACTTTTCATTTCTTTGTCATTGGACAAACTTACAAAATCAGTGAGGGGTCAAATAATTATTTCCCCCACTGTATAACAGAAAGTTTGTCCATGAAAAAACTTTTCTCCATCAGCAATTTGCTTGTCTACCTAGCCAAGTTGCTGGTGATTCAGTCGCTGTAGTAGTTGGGCAGTAGCAGCTCATCTCATTGATGCTGCAATTTTCCCTCATATTACTCATATGTATTTTTGACGAGATGCTGACATTCATGCAACAGGTGACCCTGTAGCTGTTGGGGACCCACAATGAGAAACTCCCATGAGGGAGGAGGAAGAGGAGATGCTGCCACTTGAAGAGGAGGAAGAGGATTGGAAGTTGGAGGACTAAGAGGATGATGATGAAGACGGTGACACTGGCCATGACACCCAAATGTCTGAGTGGAGAGCAGAGGTGGAAAGAACTAGCTCCTGGGGCACACGGGCCAGAATGGCGACCTTTAGACGTGCTTGCTTACACAGTGCCAGGCATATCCTCGATATAAACCAGTCTGATAATTACTGGATAGCCATGCTTCTAGACCCTTACTTACCAGGGCAAATTGGCGGAATGTTTTCTTCTCGCAGAAAGGGAGGACAAATAACATTATTACTTGGAAACTCTGTACATGCAGCTTGTCGCAGCTTATGGTTAGCAGACGCCTGTCGCCGGTGTGTCTGAAAGGGAAGCCCCTCTCCACACCTGGCAGAGTCACCCCCTTCCCACCGTCAAGAGCAGCAGAAGCTGCAGCAGCAGTAGCAGCAACAGCAGCCACTGCAGTCTCCTCAACATGATGGAGCGGTTTTTCCATGTGCCACACCATACTGAGGTCAGGCAGCTAGCCAACAGCTCCCGCTTCAACGCCCAGGTTCAGCCCTACCTAAACTATTGAAAGTTTCTGTCACATACCCATTTCCCTGACCTTATGGATTTCTGGGCAGGCAGACTGGTACAGCACGCTCTCTATCTTCCTTCATGCCCATGCTCCAGTAGCATCTAAGTGAGGGTTTTCAGCACCGCACGGGGAGTGGTGACACCCACACAGACCAAGTTGTCCTCCACTAGTGTCCAAAACATCATTTTTGTCAAAATGAACCAAGCCTGGATTCTGGAGGATTTTCACACTCCTCCATGTGATTCCCATGAATAGACCTCGTCTTGCCACTGTTGGGTGTAGCTAAGCTTTTCTGCACCCGGCGCAAGGATTTCGATTTGCCCCTCCCCCCTTTCCCTGCAACTCAAATTTACATAAAGAGGGGGTAGTTAAGCCACTGCTCTAACTCTGCCCAATGCATAACTATACTCACCCACCAAATAAAATCTATCATAGGGTACATGGTGGCACAAATACTTCTTGCAATAAACAAAAGACCCAACTGGTCCTACCTCATGCAAGGTATCACTGGCATTGGTGCAATGTCCTCTGGATCCGGAACTAGGTCCCTGTGGTGATAGAGATAAAATAATAATCACATCAGGAAGGGATGGTGACTCTACCTGGGAAATACCTACGAAGGGGCACTGTGCTGGCCCTGTAAGACCGAGCCATCCCAATGTATAACCAGGTAATCTAGGGATTTTCCCTTAGTGCTACCACACAGTACTAATACCCACATTGTGCCCCTTCACAATAATTATGCCCACATTGTGCCTACTTTACATAAATGCCTAAAATGTGCCCTTCTCACAGTAGTTATGCCCACATTGTGGACCCTTCACAGTAGTTATGCCAACCTTTGTGCCTGTCACAATAGTTATGCCCATCTGTGTGCCTCTTCACAGTAGTTATGCCACTTTTGTGCCTGTCACAGTATTTATCTCATCATTGTGCCCACTATAGTATTACTAGTTATGCCCATATTTGAGACCCTTCAAAGTAGTTATACCCACCTTTGTGACCCTCACAGTAGATATGCCCATATTTTTTCTCCCTTACAGTAATTATGCCCACCTTTGCGCTTGTCACGGTAGTTATGCTCATCTGTGTGTCTCTTCACAGTAGTTATGCCCACCTTTGTGCCCCTCACAGTAGATATGCCCATATTTTTTCTCCCTTGCAGTAATTATGCCCACCTTTGTGCCCCTCACAGTAGTTAAACCAGATATGTTCCCACTGCCGCCTCATTGTAGTTATGACCAGATATGTGCAGATATGTTCCCTCTCAGTGTAGTTATGCACACTTTTGTGCCACCTCACAGAGTTTTGGCCCCCTTTGCCCCGAAGTTCCCTATCCTACTTTCCTGACAACATGCTCCTACACACATCAGCGCTGCTAAGCACCGGGCCCATTTTTGTTTTTGCATTTTTGTTTTTTCCAACCCACGTTCCAATAGACATACCTTTTTATTTTCCTATTTGCATAGCCATATGTGGGCTTATTTTTTTTATGGGACAAGATGTCTTTTTTAATGGTACCATTTAATTTAACATGTCTTTTATTGGCAAACGGGAAATATATTCTTTGTGAGGTCAAATTGATTAAACAAAACATAATTCTACCAATGTTTCGGGTTTTAACATCCCGGCATTCACTGTGCACTAAAAATGATGAGGACATGATTCTGTGGCTCAATATGAATCCAGCAATACCAAACTTGTCTAGTTTTTTTGTTTTAAAAAAAAAACCTTTATAAAAATCATACTTTTCTTTGCATCGCTATTTTCTGACAGAAATTACTTTTTATATTTCAGTTTACAGAGCTGTGTGAAAGCTTTTTTTTTTTGGCAATATGAACTGTAGTTTTTATTGTTACCATTTTTGTGGTACATATGTCTTTTTGATCACTATTACTCCATTTTTCAAATCATGGAATTTTTCTGTAGCCACAATTGTAGTATATTTTTCTAGAATATGTTAGATGGTCGCGAGGCTGTTGGGCTTGGACCATTGTCTAATCCTGTGAATCAAGTGGTAGGGGAGAGCCTCATGAGTGGGGACTGTCACTCGCTGCATAAGGACTCTGATGAACTAATCAATTTTTGCTCATCTCTAATGGCCACCAATATAATACATGAACAGTTCAAGTTCACCAGAATGAAATGTGCTCTTATGGATTTGGGGACCCCTCCCTTTAACATCCATTTGCTCTGCCAAGGAATATAAAAAGGTATTGTCTTTATAAAATATGATTTAAAAAAAAAAACAGAGAATACATTTTGCAACAGAAAACTTTTATTGATAAGCAAGCAAAATATTTCAGTTACATTTATAATTTAAGGCATATAAGTTCTTATTAACATCAAAGGCAACATTGCTTCCTCTATGGCCTCAGGTTTGTCCTTTCAGTAATATTTTCCTTGAGACTGGCAAGGATCAGGAACACAGGGGTTGCAAGGATCTGTCAAGGAAAATAAACATTTATATTACTTTTTAATCTACTCCATTCCTATACACTGTTTTAATTGTAGTGATATAAAACAACTATAAATATTCATATTTTATTCCAACCAGGATGCTACTTGAGTATATAGAATGGATGGATTCTGGGTTTAAGTGGGTTTTCTTTGGCTGCTCTAGTTTCGGGCTTGTTCACATGACCGTATGGCTTTTTCAGTGTCTTGCGGCCTGTTTTTAACGTATCCGTTCTTCCATTTTTTGCTTCAGTAGTGTTTCCGGTTCCATTCCGTTTTTCTGTTCTGTTTTTCCATATGGCATATACAGTATCAAGTAATTACATAGAAAAAATTGGGTTGGGCATAAAATTTTCAATAGATGGCTCTGCAAAAACGGAACGGATACGGAAGACATACGGTACATTTTATATGTGTTCAGTTTTTTTTTTGCCGACCCATTGACTTGAATGGAGCCATGGAACGTGATTTGCGGGCAATAATAGGACATGTTCTATCTTTGAATGGAACGGAAAAATGGAAATACGGAAACGGAATGCATACGGAGTACATTGTTTTATTTTTTTTGCAAAACCATTGAAATGAATGGTTCCGTATACGGACCTTATACGGAACTCAAAAAACGGCCCATATACGGAACACAAATAACGTTCATGGGAACGAGCCCTTCATCACAAAATGTAGGGTCCTAGTTATGCAGCCAAAAGAAACTGCACTTTGAGTCTCCGTGAGATTATGGAATTTACAGGTGAAACTCTCAAAATTAGAATATCGTGCAAAGTTCATTTATTTAAGTAATGCAACTTAAAATGTGAAATTAACATATGAGATAGACTCATTACATGCAAAGTGAGATATTTCAAGCCTTTATTTCTTATAATTTGGGTGATTATGGCTTACAGCCTATGAAACCCCAAAGTCACAATTTTGAGGTACCCTTTGCTCAGGTGGTATGGACTAATTAGCTGACTATAGTGTGACACTTTGAGCCTACAATATTGAACCTTTTCACAAAATTCAAGTTTTAAGCTGCATTAATGCAATTCCTTTTAATTTGCATTACTGAAATAAATGAACTTTTGCACGATATTCTAATTTTTCGAGTTTCACCTGTATGTGGTAGCTTTAATTGTAGTAAATACATTAGGAGAAAGTGTACTCATCCCTCAGCATTTTACTAAGTTGCTCAAAAAGAGTTAATTAAAAATATTTTAAAAAATATAAAAAATCTAAGCTTTAATTTTTTTTTACTGTTGTAAAATGTTTTACTATTGTAATTGAAATACTCATGCTATTCTTATCCTATGAATAACTGCTGTGGTATTTGGTCTTTAAATATATAGTACAAATAGTAAAATCAACATAACGGAAACATCCTAAAATAAAACATTTTCTCAGTAAAATATCACCTTTTAGAATAGAATTAATCATTTTATATAAATTTAAATATGATCTATAGTGTATATACCTTTTTGATATCCTTGGCACTGCTGTATAGGCTTGCAGGCTGAAAGAAACAATACATGTTAGTAGCTGTTATGTAATATGCCTTGTTAAATAACCGAATGGCTACTTCTAATAGAATATAGTATCCCTTCACATTATTTTCCATATTTAACCTCTTAAGTACTGGGCCCCTTTTTGGTTTTCCCTTTAGTTTATCATCTCTTGTAATGTAAAAAGGGGAAAGAAATTCTTTGTGTGGTTAGCTATGAAAAAAACACACAATTCCGCCAAGATATTTTGGGTTTAGATATTACAGGGTTAAAATTACATGATGTCCTTATTCTGCAGCTCAATATATTTTTTTACTACTTTTAAAGAAATAAAAACCTTTGAAAAAAATCTACATTTCTTTGCATCACCATTTTCTGACAGCCCTAACTTTTTTATATTTGGGTCTAGAGCATACAACATTTTGATCACTGTTATTCAATTTTTTTCAGGGAGGGGGACGAGGTGACAAAAAATGGCAAATTGTGTATTTTACAGTTTTTTGGTATGTCGTACACTTGTAAATTGTCTGTTAAATTTGACCCATCTTTAAACTTTTGTCTAGAAAAGCTACCCAGATTTTTATGCCACGCTAAACTGGACTTCAAATTTGCAGAGATACATCTGTAAGAAAACCAAATAACATAGCTAAGCACACCTACATTTACACCCACTTTTCTAAATTAGAGTGAGTGGTGTAAAAAAAATTTGCAGCCCCACTGAAAGGAATGGTTCTGCATATGAACTGCAAAAGAAAAAAAAAGGGAATGGACACGGACGCAAAATACATTCATGTGCATGAGTAATAAATAAAAAGATTCACAATTTATGCTTTGAAATGTCCATAATATGTAACCTTCTATATTTTGATAAGCTACAAGAAGTCTCTACTATGATTCTTGTCTTTTAATTAGTACTTCAATTTATATTGGTATTACTTACGATCTTGGCATGAGTCTTGGCAGATGGTCTGCTTCTGGCATGGATCCTGGTAGAAAGTCTGCTTCTGGCATGGATCCTGGCAGATGGTCTGCTTCTGGCATGGATCCTGGTAGAAAGTCTGCTTCTGGCATGGATCTTGGCAGATGGTTTGCTTCTGGCATGGATCCTGGCAGATTGTCTGCTTCTGGCACGGGTCCTTGCATTGGGCTTTCTGATGTCCTCCTTTAACTCCAGACATGTTTGCTTTTGTGATCTTTGCCTAGGACAGCACAAGATATGAAGATTTGCAGTTGATTGTAGTGATCCTTTGTAAAGTTTCCTTTTATATACACAATTTGGTATGCTGTGTGGCATGCGTAAACAAAACCGCCTTTAGTTTTTACAAGATGGAAAATCAGGATATTACTGAGAGAATGTTTATTGTCATATAATTATATTCTTGTAGTTGGGTGTTTCTAAGAGAACAGCTCATGTCATATACATCCTAGAATAATGTGCTTTTATGGCTAATGATTTAGAAATCCTGGTATTTTGAATACACCTGTTGAATAATGTGCCTAAATACTGTATGAATAAGATCCAGTTTTAGGATGAGTAAATGAAGGAAGAGCCTAGATAAATAATAGGTTAGGGAGATGTGATTGTATTTTGCTGACACATATAGCAAATTCCATCCTGAGCTATTTAAAAATCAACAAGCTTTGTCATTAGTATCATTTTTGTGTTTCAAAACATATTTATTAAAGACAAGAAATCACTGAAATTATCAAATTATTTTAAAATGGACAGTTGCATAATTGTAGTTGCTCGAATTCAACGTTTGGCAAAGGGAATCAGAAAAAAGGAATTAAATGTAAAAGAAAAAATGAAATTTGAAGAAACAGTCATAATACTCATTCAACAGAGACTCTACAGTGAAGAGTTGAAGAGACTTTGAGAAGAACCTAAAAGGGTTCCAAACAACCACCCATTGTACAAGCTTAATCTTGTTCTGCAGGATGGTATACTGAAGGTGGGAGGGAGACTGGGAAATGCATCGTTACCTAACAGAGTGAAGCATCCAACAATTCTACCCAAAAATCCGACCTTCACAAGATTGATTATTGATCACTACCACAACATATCCTTGCATCAAGGAAGAAGCTTTACCCAAAGCTGTTTGAGAGAAGGTAGTGTAATGACCGGCGTCACGCAAAGGGAGGGAAATGGGAAGGCCCTGTCCAAGGGAGAGGGAAAGATGGTGACCCCTGACTCACCTTGCGGCTGGCACCTGACTGTTCTGACGTCCCTAGACGGGTTCCTCACCCGTACACCGATCACGTGCCTAAACCCTGGCTTTCCCTAAGATGAGCCCTATGTAGTGAACAGGGCGGTGGGATCACTAGTCCGCACCACTGACACGAAGAGGAAAACACCAAGGAGAGGACAGACAATACAGACAAACATATAATACCAGGTGGGCGACAACAGCAGACCACCAAGGCCCAACAGGGATCCGGAGGGTAACGTTCTGGAACAACAACCAGGGAACACAGCTACACAGCTCCAGTGGGTCAGTATAGAAGTCCAGGCAGGAAGCTTTATATCTGGCAACCAGAGAAGTGAGAGATGGGAATATAAGGAGGTTGGGATCGCTGGACAAGAAACAGCTGAGGAGGAGAAGCTACAGATCCCTGAGTGAGCCAAAAAGGATTGCAAGGCAAACCCAGAAAGCTACCATTAATAAACAGCACTGTCTTTAGACATAGAGCGCGCAGCCACCCGCTGCGACTTTCTGACTGTTGTGCATTTTCATAAGTGTACAATGTATCTGATGATACTATATTCAATATGGATGATCATTGCCTTTAACATGTGATCAGCATGAACCTGAATGTGATCAGCATGAACCTGAAAAAAACCAAGATGGGTTCATAGCAAGTTCAATGTGTTAAAAGTGGATATATAGAGAAGACTATACTTTTATTATTGTTTAGAGACATGGATTTATCTACACTGGTTTCTCTAAACTTGTCTGTCCGAGGAACAATGGGTGTTTCATGGCTAAACCATGATCTGATAAGAGACGTCCATAAAACACATCTGATGTGGAACAGATATCTATTCATATATTCGCATATAGATATATATTCCTGTGTGCATTTATTTAGCGTTTGAACTTATTAATGATTCATATATACTATGTGATATTGATGTATTATAACCAAATATTATTAATGTATCTTTATATGTCTGTATCCCACTGAGAATATATATTCTAGGGGATATAGAAAATGTGTTTAAGTGGAAATTTCTTAAATAGGGTTTATTTTAGAGGAGCTGATGTTATTTCAAACATCATTACTCAATAGCTGAAGACAGTTAAGGTACACAAACCAGAAAACCATCATTACTCCTATCTGCCCCATAAATTCAGGGATTAGGAAAAGTTCTGATACCGCCAGTCAGTCTGAGCAAAGTGTCAGAAAAAGTCCCTCCTAATTGATTTAAGGTGAAAAAGATCAGAGGTTAAGTGGTATAATAAAGCAATATAATATGTTAATTCTTTAAAATTGTATATGATACAACAGTGCCATCAAATGGTAGATGGGCAGAAGTTTCTGAGGAATGTCAGTTAAGTGACATCATCCCCATGTTTAACATACGTCACACCGACCTTATCTAATTGGTAATCCCTATTCCAAGAGGGGATGGGCATAGATAAGGATGGGGATATCTGATCCAGTTTTTGGGGAGAGAAAAAAAACTTCTTCACAGACACTTCACAAACTTCACAAAAGAAAAACTTCACAAGGACTTCACAAAGATTCATTCATCAGCATCACTTCACACGTCAGGAACATACCATAGGACGGGACATATCTGAACCTTGGAAAGCTGGGTCCATTCTAAAAGCTCTTTATCCCAAAGCCAGGTGTAATGTATAATCTATTTCATTTGCAGTAATTATAAATCGCTCCAATTGGCATATAGTTGAGACCCCATTATTAGTGGGTCAATAGTGTTAAAACAATAATTTTATGGGAAATTTTAATGAACGTGCACATCATTAGAATTCTTGTAATATTGCTATCAGAGTGGAATCTCTGATCGGATTTTATTATCCGTAGTTAGGCCAACGGGCGTATTTATAAGATGTCTCTTACTGCCATATTCTTTGATTGAGCATAAGGGATTTTCCACAGATTCATTTCTATTGTTTTGTTGTTATTGTTACATTATAATATTTTAATAATCGGTATACTAATCGGTAATAATTTGATAATAATTTGAATAACATTATATTGTACTTGGTGTACTAAATTAAGTGAGCCCGGCGTAAACGGCGGAGCATCATCTTGTGGTCAATTTTGATATTATCCTTGTATTCATTTGTATGCCATTTTTAATGCATGTATTTATTTGTAATAAATTATATTTTATATAATTAATTGCACCCTGTTTCATTATCTGCACAAATTAACTTTAGATCTCATCAATAAAAGAACTGGCGTTTATATGTCCGCCAATTAAATTTTTAATTTTTAATTTTTCATATTTCATAAAAATATGAAATCATAATTTTTCTGATTTCATATCTTATATGAAATAAATACCCGACATATTTTGGAGGCCCCAGTGAGATTGATTGAGATATTTCTATAACCAATTTGTACAATTAGTGAAAATATTCCTTAATCCTTATTGGCAAGTCAAATTGTTGTTGTTATTGATTATTGATCAAAATCATGAGTGTAACAGGCAGCGACCCAGGTAATGGCCAGGTTTTAGCAGATAGTCCATCTGATCCAGGAAAGATAATCCCTAAGGTTATCAAGTATATTTATTCCCGTTTGAAGTTAGATAAAAATATAGATGAATAGACTAATGAGCTATTGGAAAGAGCCTATGAAGAACGTGGGGATATATGGAAGTTAGGTGGCATGGTTGATAGATACCTGACATATATGGATTTGGCAACTGATAATACCAAAAGTGACCAACACCTCTTATGTGCATTGCCACCTGTTTTGTATGCATTGTTGGCGGTCAGTACCCTTTCCGAAGATAGGTATGAGTCTATAATGGCTACAAAAAAATATGTATCCAAGATGGAATCAGAACTACAATCCGCAGAAGCGAAGATCAAAGACTTAGAGTACAACCTTAGTCACAGCCATGATGCATACCAAAAGGCAAAAAGTGATTTAGAGGATTTATATCTCAAGTATTCCAAAATTAAACAGACAGATGGATCAGCCCATAATATAGTCAATGCTGAAAGGGATCCATCTAACGCTGTGGGATATCCTGATCCTCCATGTCTTACTCCCCACTATCCAGACATGCCACCACATGTTCCCCTGAGAAGAGATGTTAGGGTTAAATCACCTGTGCCGTATAAGTCTCATGAATGTCTTGAAAGGGCATGTGAGTCTGACAGTGATGTGGGGAAGCATGTGACTTATTCCTTGCCACAGGATCACAGGCGACCAACATATGCTGAGGTGGTTTCTAGAAATAAAAATTCCCAATATTCAGATAAGGATCAGAGCTCCTCCAGCATAATTAAGTTTTTGAATACTACAGTATCCAAATTTTCCAAGAAAGGTTCTTCTCAGATAGCCAATCACTTGGAAATGTATGAATCCACTATGGATTCTTTAAAATTATACTCTGATGCTGACAGGATCAGATTCCTTCCATGGGCATTTGATGATAAGTATCGTCATTACTTTACCTCATTTGGGGAGAGAGGCATTCAAGATTGGCCAAGTGTTTTGCATGAGGTTAAATTGGAATTCGGACCGTACCGAACCACCACTGCTGCAAAACGGGACATATATAGCCTTACATGTAGACCCAATCAGAGTCCCCGTGAATTCCTCTCTGTCCTCAAAAATGCCTATGGGTTAGCATATAGATCCCCAAAATGGGAATCTGAAGAATTCAAACAGTTATTCTATGATGCTATGCCAACCCAGATCAAATTTAACTTAGCCAGAGATCTGGATATTGATGCCCCCTTGGATTGGTTGGTGACTGCTGCCACCACGCTGTATAATATCAGTGAGTGCCATGCAACAGAGGAGAGAAGGTTTAAAAAATCCCCAGAGCAAAAGGTAGCTGAAACTAAGGTAAACCCTAGTTTGGGATTTGAAAGCCAGCCACGAAGGTTCCCTCAGTCTACAGGACCTGCTCAACAAGCCCAGCAACAACAGGTAGGACCGCCCAAACAGACCAAACCCCAAAATACTAATGGATCAGAGGGGAATAATTCAAGTAGTGGGAGGTCTAACTACCGTCCCTATTACAATAGGGGCCCCCAAGGATACGGGCCCTATAACTATAGGAATTATCAGGGTTACAGGCGCTGGGATAATAGACCCAGACAACAGAGGGAAGATAGGCAGGAATTCTCAAATTCACCCAGGAGTAGGTCACCTACCGATAACCAGGGTGCCCAGCAAAGCCAAAATGTGCCCAGACCAAACAGGTTTGATCAGCTGGCAGAACAAGTGGCCCAGCTGAGCGACATTGTGAGAAAGTTGTCCCAGGTATCTCCAGGAAAACAGCCTGAGCCTTTTTTAGGGGCAACACCAGGTCCCAGCTCAACATCATAAAGCAAATTGGGCCGGGTCAGAACCCAGGCCACTGTAAGGATATTAAGTTGATTGTGGTAGAATCTGATGTGATTCCTAATTCTATATTTCCTTGCAGTACCCCTGACCCTGAAATTAGGGCCAGGGGGGAAATGTCTAATATGTCATTTGTCTTGCAGTCTAATGATGTCAATTCATATGACCAGATGTCTGTTCCAGTGTGTAATCCCATCGTTCCAGCATCTAGCCGTGAGCCAGCTGTGACTTGTGGTGTCACACAGCTTGTCACAAAGGGGGGGGGCTGACGCTGCTCCTCCAGCGAGACTCAGGAATGCAGAGGTCACGGAGCTGCAAAGAGGTCAACCTCTCAGACAACAGATGGATAAACATCCTAACTTTCTCTGTGATTTGTTGCAGGTAGATGGCCGATACTTTGTGGAGATATATCTCCAAAATGAACTTATCGGACCAATCAAAGGATTAATAGACACTGGATCACAAGCCACCATTTTATCTATCAGTTATTTCCAAAAGACTTTGAATTTAACATCAAAGAAGCCACGATTAAGGTCATTTGATGGCTCTTTGATAAGTGTAGGTGGAGATGCCTTACAGCTAAAAGGAACATCCTGGTTGACATTTAAGATTGGCAAGAAAACAATTATACATCCCACATTGATTGTGGATCTTCCATATGATCGGATGATCATAGGAATCGATTTATTAAAAAGATTGAGTCCCATAGTTGATTTCATTAATGAAGCAGTATGGACTCAGGTGAAGGCACCCATTGCCTATGAATACTCTTGCAACACACAAGCACAACACAGTTGTCATGTGATTGAAGAGAAACCTAGCTCTATTGAAGTGCATTTCAGGAACAATCAAATACCGGAGGTCACAATCCTGAAGAATGGTAAGCCCGAGGAAGATGTCAATGGTGCCGCTCACATCATTACCATCCAGAGGGATAAAATCAAAAAGGTAACTCTGGATGATTATATATTAACCATTTATCTTGAAAGGGGTAATCACGAAGTCGCAGACCTGACAAGGCACATTCAATCGATGGTACGGATTAAAAAGGTCAATGACAATTTATTGATTTCCCTTACAGGTAAACAATATAGCCCAGGTGAAATTTGCCAAGTTGGATTTGAAATCCGAAGCAAGTTACATAAGCCTAGGACTCTTGAAACAGATCACCAATCCTAAAATGATTAAAAGTTTCTCTCCACAGGATCAATGGGTTCATGATCTGGATGGAGATTCCCAAAGTCATAATGTGGTTGCAAGATGCGTTTTGTCTATCTCCATAGGAAACAAAACTACGGAGCACGTTTTCATCGTGATAAATGAACCACGGTATCAAATGTATATAGGTAATGACCTTCTGCACCGATTTGCCGTACAGATTGACCTGGTGAATAACACCTTATGGTCCAGATTGCCGGGAAACCCAGAGGGATTCCAGGATATAGAACAAGCCTTACGATGGGGACAACAGATGCCCTATGCCGTAAGTATCATGGTTGCTGAGAAAGTTGAAATTCCTGAAGGATGCAAACCATTTCTTCTACCCATTAAAATAAAGAAGGGACAGAAGCTGAAGAACACAGACGCGTTGATCTGTTTATCCAACAGAATACAGCAACTCGGCCTAAAGGTAAAGCCTACTCCCCTGATCAATATCCATCAGGATCCGTTACATATGGTAATTCATAACATGGTTTCCCATAGCATATCCCTACAAAAGGACACTGTAATTGGTTTGGCTATGGATTCGGAATACTACACATTTGGATTCCAAAATGATGTTATTGGAATAATTCCTGATGAATACCTGACAGAGGAACAAACAGTGGAACAACATTTTTCCTCAACCCCTGAGGGGTTATTTAATATCCACTCTGTTTATCCTTTCAGCTCTGAAGAAGGTACATGCCTCATCGAAGAATCATCATTGGTTTTCAACCATGAGATCGATGAAAAAGAGTATGAATCGTACCAGCAAGGAAAGGATAAGGTATGCTACACCCAGAACGATTTAACTAGTGAGCTTGAAGAAGCTTACGAGTTAAGTCAGCCTGAGATTTTCCCAGAATTTCAGGAGCGGGTGGAAGAACAAATCTCCATGGCTGACGCATGCTCCGATGCTCTTCGCAGAGTTCCAGGAGATGTTCGCCAAGGATTCTTATGACTGTGGGGAAACAGACCTACACGTTACAAGAATCCAGACAGATCCCGATGCACCCCCTGTTTTTGTCAAACAATACCGACTTCCGCTGGCGGCTTACGAGTCACTATCGGAAATCGTCAAAAACTTGGAGAAGAAAGGTATCATCCGTCCAGTACACAGTTCATTCAATCATCCGATACTTGGAGTCCTCAAACCTAACGGTCAATTTCGTCTCTGCTCGGACCTAAGACAGTTGAACAAACGTGTTTATATGTCCGGATGGCCCGTGCCATATATTGACCAGTGTTTGGCACAAATACAAGGATCCAAAATCTTCACTGCCCTTGACTGTGCACAAGGATATTGGACGATTAAGATAGATGAAAGGGATCAGTACAAACTGGCCTTTACATTTGGCAAACGACAGTATGCATGGACCCGACTGCCCTTCGGGTACATAAATGCAGGCCATGAGTTTGCAGTGTTCATGCATAAGGCAATGCCTGATGCCACTGAACGAGGTACTTTATCCTATGTGGATGACATCCTGATAAAAAGTACAACTTTTGAGGAACATATTCAGGAGTTGAGGCATGTACTAACCCAACTGAGGAAAGCAGGTGTAAAACTTTCTTTGCAGAAGGCTCAATGGTGCCGGACCAAGGTTGATTTCCTAGGTCATGAAGTCACTGCGGATGGAATTAACCCACAGAAAAAGAAGGTGGAAGCAGTGACCCAGACAAAATCTCCTACAAATCTCAAAGAGTTGAGATCATTCCTGGGCATGATGAACTACTCACGTAAGTTCATAGATAATTATGCCGAAATTACAAAACCTCTTTTACCGTTGCTAAAGAAAGGAGTAAAATGGGAATGGAGTGAGCGTCATGAGCAAGCTGTAATCGAGCTGAAGGCCAAACTTATCCAGGCTCCATGCCTTGCTTATCCAGAAGGGGGAAAACCTTTCTTCGTGGAAACAGGTTTCACTAATAAAAGCATAAGTGCAGTTCTTTTCCAAAAACAGGAAAACCGAAACAAGATCATCGCCTATGCCAGCAAGTCCTTGTCACCGTTGAGGTAAAATTCAATGATTGTGAGAAAGCATTGTTGTCAACTGTGTGGGCTTTGCAATATTTTAGGAGTTTTATCCAAGGCGAAAGGATCATTGTGGAGACCGCACATCAGCCACTGCAATACTTGCAGAGTGATCGTATAAGAGATGGAAACTTGTCAAACAGCAGGATAACCGCCTGGACAATGTCCTTAATGGGATGGCCATTGGAAATCAGGTACAAACAAAATAATAAAAACCCAGTTGCTCAAGGATTAGCAGACCTCCATGACTGTATCCATACGGAACGTAAAAGTGAATCAACGGAAAATGATTTCCTGGATGAACAATCATCATCACCATATAAATCCTATGAAGAGGAGTATTGCAAATTGTTACCATGTGTGTACGTAGATGGCTGCTCCTTCCATGTCGATAAAGGATCCGAACGTACATTGGTTGCAGGTATTGGAGTCGTATGGAATAATACATTCCTGGATGTATCCGTTGGATACAAGATTGGTTCCAAAAGCAGCCAAGTTGCAGAACTTACTGCTGTGTACAAAGCCGTACAAATGGCTATCGAATATAATGTTAAGGAGTTTGTAATCATCACAGATTCTGACTATATTCGTAACAGCTTTGTGGAGTACTTTCCCGGATGGAAAAGATCAGACTGGATGAGAAGTAATAACAAGCTAGTAAAGCATGGAAAGATGTTTTGTAAAATTGATGAGATGGTTACCGCCCACAGTCTTACCATTTATTGGAAGAAGGTAAGAGGTCATTCAAAATATCCAGGCATGGATAAAGAGGGGAATGACCTAGCGGATTCCCTTGCCAAGCAAGCAACCATTGACGGAGAAGTCTTTGACGTTGATGACCTCATGGGAACTATCCAAGTGGATGCTATGACAAGGAGTCAGGCCCAAAAGGGAGCTGAAGCCAATGTGGTGCAGTGGAGCCAAAATTCCCCTAGTGAGGATCTCATTGCAAGCCAAAAGGGGGATCCAATTATTGGTCTCTTTTATAAGCACATTGAGGATCCACATAACTATCCCATAACCACGGAAGACTGTGTGGGTAAGGAGGAGTTACGAATTTTGATGAAAGGTAAGTCCCAATTCTCATTACAGGATGAACTGCTGATAAGAACCTCTAAGAATGGTATCACGCAATGGATAGTACCTGCAGCATACCGAGGTCTGATGTTACAACATGCACATGATGCCCCAACAGCTGGTCATCGAGGTGAGAAAATAACGTACGAGTTACTACGGGACTACGCTTACTGGCCACATATGCTGCAAGATGTGCGAACATATTGTCAGGGATGTCTAATCTGCCCTCAATTCCAGCCACAAGGACCCACTCATCGGGCACCATTGATGAAAAGGGGGATGTCCATGCCATGGTCAGACATCCAAATTGACTTCATTGGACCAGTAAAAACCTCATCAAGAGGCAACAAGTATATGTTAACCGTAACTTGTTTGTTCACCAAATGGGTGGAATGTTTGCCGTGCAAAACATGCAGTTCAAGCGCATGTGCATCTCTACTCATTAACCATGTATTTTCTAGATTTGGTCTTCCCCAGCGCATCGAATCCGATCGTGGAAGTCACTTCACCAGTGAGGTGATGACAAAGATGTGGGAAATCCTGGGGGTAAAGAGGAAGCTACATATAGCTTATCGACCAGCCTCTAGTGGTTGAGTAGAACGTTACAACCAGTCCATTGTGAACATCCTGAAAAAGTTTGTCAATGAATCTGGTAAGGACTGGGATGTCAAATTGCCTTTGGTGCTTATGGCCATCAGAGCCACCCCAAGCGCAGCAACTAAACTTTCTCCCTTCGAGATGATCACGGGAAGGAAGATGGTGTTACCCCAGCATTTACTTTACAGGACAACAGACCATAACTTGATCAATGCTACAACGTCGCATCAGTATGTGGAAAATTTACGCAAGCACCTTCAGCATGCTTTTGCGTTCGCCCAGAAAAATATAGAGAAAGCCGCAGTGAGTGCTAAGACATACTATGATCTGAAGACTACACAGAAGGAGTATCAAATTTCCGATCGGGTATATCTCTATAACTTCGCTCGGGATCAAGTGAAGGAGAGAAAATTCCTACCTTCCTGGAAAGGTCCCTATGTCATCACTGACAAATTATCTCCAGTGGTCTACAAGATCAAAATCCCTAAGGGGGATGAATTTATTGAAAAATGGGTGCACATTAATCAGCTACGTGTTTGTCATCCCAGTGCACGACTTCGAGAGATTGAAGGAGTTGGATGAAAAGAGGTGAAAAGACTTTATGGTTCCAGCTAAAGACGGAAATAAGGATTGGTATCGTATGAACGGAAAAACGTTATCTGTTATTCTACATCTTTAACGCATACTAACCCATCCTGATGTATGTTTCCTCTGTAACAAAATGTCTCCTAACTCACCTCTGAAACCAGAACTTACTCTGTCCAAGAAAAGAACTTATGCCAATCAGAGGTATATGGTATTAGTAACTCTTTTCTTGCAGGATAAAGTTAAAAAAAATGTATATACTCATATGTGTCATACAATATTTTAAGGACGTAAGATGTCATCAAAGATGATTGCCATTATCTATGTCGTCCTGATCTTGGGGAAGGAATTCCATGCTGAGCCGATTGCTGTGCCAGGTGCTTCGTCGGGGATCATGCTACAAGATACAGCGGGGTTCATCTTGACGAACAAGAGGATATTATCCCAGAAGGTCTACATCAGCCTGGATCCACGCGTTTTCGTCGAAAGGCAATTCAACGTGTCCGAAATCCAGTCACCGGAAATCCAAGCCTGGTACCAGATGCACATCGGATATTCCCAAGAACAGATTACGCAAATCCTGGAGCAAGCAAGGAAGACTTTGACCAGAGAACAGTTTTCTACAAACCAAAGTGATTCATGTTTTTGCAGTCGTAGCCGCCATAATCTTTGGCGTAGTGGGCACTGTTATAACTACCGGTATGATAGTTGCCGATTCCATTTCCATCAAGATATTGGAACTTGAAATTGGTTCATTGAAAAGGAACCTATTAAACATTCATGTGGAGATGGAGAATCAAAACAAACCTTTATCGAACTTATATCCTGTTTTGCATGATCTATGGGATGGGTGAGTATGTTGACTATCCAAATGATACGTTGGATAAGATTTATAAAAAAAACTGTAGCCAAGCTATGGTTAAAACATCACAAACAAGGCCTGCGCTCAGGGAATCACGAAGAAAATGTATGAAAAGCCCTTTTTAGCATTCCAAATACGTTCACATTTTATGGAACATTTTGGAATGAAGGGGGATTTGTTGTGCATTTTCATAAGTGTACAATATTTCTGATGATACTATATTCAATATGGATGATCATTGCCTTTAACATGTGATCAGCATGAACATGAATGTGATCAGCATGAACCTGAAAAAACCAAGATGGGTTCATAGCAAATTCAATGTGTTAAAAAAGGATATATAGAGAAGACTATACTTTTATTATTGTTTAGAGACATGGATTTATCTACACTGGTTTCTCTAAACTTGTCTGTCCGAGGAACAATGGGTGTTTCATGGCTAAACCATGATCTGATAAGAGACGTCCATAAAACACATCTGGTGTGGAACAGATATCTATTCATATATTCGCATATAGATATATATTCCTGTGTGCATTTATTTAGCGTTTGAACTTATTAATGATTCACATATACTATGTGATATTGATGTATTATAACCAAATATTATTAATGTATCTTTATATGTCTGTATCCCACTGAGAAGATATATTCTAGGGGATATAGAAAATGTGTTTAAGTGGAAATTTCTTAAATAGGGTTTATTTTAGAGGAGCTGATGTTATTTCAAGCATCATTACTCAATAGCTGAAGACAGTTAAGGTACACAAACCAGAAAAACCATCATTACTCCTATCTGCCCCATAAATACCGGGATTAGGAAAAGTTCTGATACCGCCAGTCAGTCTGAGCAAAGTGTCAGAAAAAGTCCCTCCTAATTGATTTAAGGTGAAAAAGATCAGAGGTTAAGTGGTATAATAAAGCAATATAATATGTTAATTCTTTAAAATTGTATATGATACAACAGTGCCATCAAATGGCAGATGGGCAGAAGTTTCTGAGGAATGTCAGTTAAGTGACATCATCCCCATGTTTAACATACGTCACACCCACCTTATCTAATTGGTAATCCCTATTCCAAGAGGGGATGGGCATAGATAAGGATGGGGATATCTGATCCAGTTTTTGGGGAGAGAAAAAAAACTTCTTCACAGACACTTCACAAACTTCACAAAAGAAAAACTTCACATGGACTTCACAAAGATTCATTCATCAGCATCACTTCACACGTCAGGAACATACCATAGGACGGGACATATCTGAACCTTGGAAAGCTGGGTCCATTCTAAAAGCTCTTTATCCCAAAGCCAGGGGTAATGTATAATCTATTTCATTTGCAGTAATTATAAATCGCTCCAATTGGCATATAGTTGAGACCCCATTATTAGTGGGTCAATAGTGTTAAAACAATAATTTTATGGGAAATTTTAATGAACGTGCACATCATTAGAATTCTTGTAATATTGCTATCAGAGTGGAATCTCTGATCGGATTTTATTATCCGTAGTTAGGCCAACGGGCGTATTTATAAGATGTCTCTTACTGCCATATTCTTTGATTGAGCATAAGGGATTTTCCACAGATTAATTTCTATTGTTTTGTTGTTATTGTTACATTATAATATTTTAATAATCGGTATACTAATCGGTAATAATTTGATAATAATTTGAATAACATTATATTGTACTTGGTGTACTAAATTAAGTGAGCCCGGCGTAAACGGCGGAGCATCATCTTGTGGTCAATTTTGATATTATCCTTGTATTCATTTGTATGCCATTTTTAATGCATGTATTTATTTGTAATAAATTATATTTTATATAATTAATTGCACCCTGTTTCATTATCTGCACAAATTAACTTTAGATCTCATCAATAAAAGAACTGGCGTTTATATGTCCGCCAATTAAATTTTTAATTTTTAATTTTTCATATTTCATAAAAATATAAAATCATAATTTTTATGATTTCATATCTTATATGAAATAAATACCCGACATGACCCCGGGTATAACGGAGTCAGGCGTGGCTCTTGACACCCTCGTGACAGGCGGTTACTGGATTGTGAAAATGAGCTAAGTTATAGCAAAGTATATAAGTAGATGTGTAGTCTGCAGAAAGGCACGTAGATCTACAGATGAAAAAAGAATGCAGATTTACCGGCAGATCGTGTAAACCCATCACCACCATTTCTTTATAGTGGAATGGATTGTTTTAGCCCATTCATCACCAAACAGAACCGCAAGGAGTACAAGAGATACTAATATTTACATGTCTGAGTTCCAGAGTGATTCACTTGGAAATGTTCGAAGATATGTCTACTGATGCATTTATCAATGCCTTAAGATGTTTCATAGCCATTAGAGGTACCGTCAGAGAGCTTAGATCTGACCAAGGATCAAATTTTGTCGGAGCAAAGAATGAATTGAAGAAAGCTCTAAAGAGATTGGTAGAGAAAAAGTAACAGAATATTTGTTAGTGATTTTAATATGAATGCTTCTCATGCGGCTTGGAATTTGAAGTTCAGTGTTGAAAAAGAACACCAGAAGAATAGATGATGCTTCACTTAGGACCCTATTCTATGAAATAATGTCTATTGTTAACAGTCGTCCACTTACAGTTGATAATATCAACGACCCAACAAGTTTGGACCCTTTAACTCCCAACCATCAGAACAGTTTTGGAATAGATGGAGGAAAGAGTACTTAGCCAATCTTATGCTAAGAAGTAAATGGCAAACACCCAGAAGAAATTTCCAAGTTGGTGACATATTATTAGTAAAATAAGAAGATTTACCTAGAAGTCAATGGAAATTGGCCAAAGTTCTAGAAGTTCAAAAGGATGAAGACACACTAGTAAGAATAGTGTTGTTACAAATACGAGACTCAAAACTTGACAAAAAAAAAAACATGTCTCACTACTCCACTCAAGTTGGAACGTCCTATACAGAAGTTATTTGCTCTACATGAGATGTAAGAACTAGGGTTGAGTAAACACGAACTCGGATTTTTAGACCCCGAACCCGAACAAGAACATTTCAGTAAAAGTTTGGGTTTGGGTTTGGTGTTCAGCGAGTTAATGGCGCTTTTTGAAAGGCTTCAGAGCGATTAACTCTGTTCCCTTAGAAGCCATCACAGCCATGCCTACTTATGGCATGGCTGTGATTGGCCAGTGCAGCATGTGACCCAGCCTCTATATAAGCTGGAGTCATGTAGCACTGCACGTCACTCTGCTCTTAGTACTGTAGGGAGAGGATGCTGAGCCTGTGAGGGAGAGAATAGGAAAGAAACTTTAATCAGAACTGCAATTGAACCCAGCGATCTACATAGAGTTTGTTGTGTGGGTGCAGTGCACAATCTTTTTACCCTGCTCTGAGCCCAGTGACAGAGATTTTTTTTTTTTTTTATCCGTCTGTTAGTTAGGTGGGTGGTGGCGGCCATTTTATGCAAGCTCAGTGCACTAGCATTAAATATGTGCTTTTGAGACATTCAAATACATAGAAACATAGAAACATAGATTGTGTTGGCAGATAAGAACCATTTGGCCCATCTAGTCTGCACAATATACTGAATACTATGGATAGCCCCTGGCCCTATCTTATATGAAGGATGGCCTTATGCCTATCCCATGCATGCTTAAACTCCTTTACTGTTTTTGCAGCTACCACTTCTGCAGGAAGGCTATTCCATGCATCCACTACTCTCTCAGTAAAGTAATACTTCCTGATATTACTTTTAAACCTTTGCCCCTCTAATTTAAAACTATGTCCTTTTGTAGCAGTTTTTCTTCTTTTAAATATTCTCTCCTCTTTTACCTTGTTGATTCCCTTTATGTATTTTAAAGTTTCTATCATATCCCCTCTGTCTCGTCTTTCTTCCAAGCTATACATGTTAAGGTCCTTTAATCTTTCCTGGTAAGTTTTATCCTGCAATCCATGTACCAGTTTAGTAGCTCTTCTCTGAACTCTCTCCAAAGTATCAATATCCTTCTGGAGATATTGTCTCCAGTTCTGAGCACAATACTCCAAAGGAGGTCTCACTAGTGCTCTGTAGAGCGGCATGAGCACCTCCCTCTTTCTACTGGTAATTCCTCTCCCTATACACCCAAGCATTCTGCTAGCATTTACTGCTGCTCTATGACGTTGTCTGCCTACCTTTAAGTCTTCTGAAATAATGACTTCTAAATCCCTTTCCTCAGATACTGAGGTTAGGACTGTATCACTGATTTTATATTCTGCTCTTGGGTTTTTACGCCCCAGGTGCATTATCTTGCACTTATCAACATTCAATTTTAGTTGCCAGATTTTTGACCATTCCTCTAGTTTTCCTAAATACTTTTCCATTTGGTGTATCCCTCCAGGAACATCAACCCTGTTACAAATCTTTGTGTCATCTGCAAAAAGACACACCTTACCATCGAGGCCTTCTGCAATTTCACTGATAAAGATATTAAACAATATGGGTCCCAGAACATATCCATGAGGTACCCCACTGGTAACAAGACCTTGGTCTGAATATACTCCATTGACTACAACCCTCTGTTGTCTGTCCCTCAGCCACTACCTAATCCATTCAACAATATGGGAGTCTAAGCCCAAAGACTGCAATTTATTGATAAGCCTTCTATGTGGGACAGTATCAAAAGCCTTACTAAAGTCTAGATAAGCGATGTCTACTGCACCTCCTCCATCTATTATTTTAGTCACCCAATCCAAAAAATCTATAAGATTAGTTTGACATGATCTCCCTGAAGTAAACCCATGCTGTTTTTCATCTTTCAATCCATAGGATTTTAGATGTTCCACAATCCTCTCCTTAAGTATGGTTTTCATAAATTTCCCCACTATTGATGTCAGGCTTACTGGCCTATAGTAGAGATGTCGCGAACATAAAATTTTCCGTTCGCGAACAGGCGAACCGGGCTAACCGCCATTGACTTCAATAGGCAGGCAAATTTTAAAACCCACAGGGACTCTTTCTGGCCACAATAGTGATGGAAAAGTTGTTTCAAGGGGACTAACACCTGGACTGTGGCATGCCGGAGGGGGATCCATGACAAAACTACCATGGAAAATTACGTAGTTGACGCAGAGTCGGGTTTTAATCCATAAAGGACATAAATCACCTAACATTCCTAAATTGTTTGCAATAACGTGCTTTAAAACATCCAGTGTGTGTATACGATCAGGTATGATGTTGTATCGATCAGGTAGTGTAAGGGTTACACCCGCTTCACAGTGACAGAGCAAACTCTGACAGACCAAACTCCCCGTTTAACACACCGCAAACAACCGCAAACAGTCCATTTGCACAACCGCAAACTCCCCATTTGCACAAGGTTGGATACCAAGCTAGCCATGTCCCGTTCCTTGTCCTCACTGATGTCATTGAAGGTCTCTTCCTCCACCCAGCCACGTACAACACCAAGGGTCCCCGAAAGGTGACAACAAGCCCATGGGACACCTGCTGTGGTTGGTCTTCCACCTCCTCAAAGCCACCTTCCTCCTCTGACTCCTCTTCTTCAGACTCCTCTCTCTGCTTTGCCGCAGGTCCAGCAATCGACGACGACAAGGCTGCTTCTGGTGGTGATGGTGACCACAACTCTTCCTCTTCATGCTCATCTACGGCCTGATCCAGCACTCTTCGCAGGGCACGCTCCAGAAAAAACACATATGGGATGAGGTCGATGATTTTGCTTTTGGTTTGACTGTCCAGGTTTGTCACCTCCGCAAAAGGACGCATGAGCCTACAGTCATTGTGCATGAGCATTCAGTAACGCGGCCAAAAAATTCCCAGCTCCGCAAAGGCTGTACTCTTTTATTTAAATAAAAAAAATCTGTTCTTACCAGTTTAATCTCTGTTTTGTCCCCTATCAGGGGCCGGTGTATGGAATAGATTTTAGGAACTCAGAAGATGGAAAAAGATGCTTGGTAGGTCCTCTTACTTCCAATTTGGGGCACTGCGTGTGCGCCGTGCAGTGTACTGTGCTACCTTATATGAGTGGTATGTTAAGTAGTACTATTCCTATCAGTTTATTCCCTGTTACATCCCCTATCAGGGGCCGGTGTATGGAATAGATTTTAGGAACCGGGAGATGGAAAAAGATGCTTGGTCGGTCCTCTTACTTCCAATTTGGGGCACTGCGTGTGCGCCGTGCAGTGTACTGTGCTACCCTATATGAGTGGTATGTTAAGTAGTACTATTCCTATCAGTTTATTCCCTGTTACATCCCCTATCAGGGGCCGGTGTATGGAATAGATTTTAGGAACCGAGAGATGGAAAAAGATGCTTGGTTGGTCCTCTTACTTCCAATTTGGGGAACTGCGTGTGCGCCGTGCAATGTACTGTGCCACCCTATATGAGTGGTATGTTAAGTAGTACTATTCCTATCAGTTTAATCCCTGTTACGTCCCCTATCAGGGGCCGGTGTATGGAATAGATTTTAGGAACCGGGAGATGGAAAAAGATGCTTGGTTGGTCCTCTTACTTCCAATTTGGGGCACTGCGCGTGCGCTGTGCAATGTACTGTGCCACCCTATATGAGTAGTATGTTAAGTAGTACTAGTCCTATCAGTTTAATCCCTGTTACGTCCACTATCAGGGGCCGGTGTATGGAATAGATTTTAGGAACCGGGAGATGGAAAAAGATGCTTGGTTGGTCCTCTTACTTCCAATTTGGGGCACTGCGCGTGCGCCGTGCAATGTACTGTGCCACCCTATATGAGTAGTATGTTAAGTAGTACTATTCCTATCAGTTTAATCCCTGTTACGTCCACTATCAGGGGCCGGTGTATGGAATAGATTTTAGGAACCGGGAGATGGAAAAAGATGCTTGGTCGGTCCTCTTAATTCCAATTTGGGGCACTGCGCGTGCGCCGTGCAATGTATTGTGCCACCCTATATGAGTGGTGTGTTAAGTAGTACTATTCTTATCAGTTTAATCCCTGTTAGGTCCCCTATCAGGGGACGTGTATCGAATAGAGTTTAGACAACCGCAAAGAGTTGTCAATAGTTGACACACTCATGACATAAATTTTATTTCTCTATGCGTCAATCTTGGTGTAGTGATGACTGTGCTCATGCGCACGTTTGGGAGATTGCAGGCGATGGCGGTTTTTCAAAGCCTATGGTCGTGCTGAGGTAGTTCAGTGACAGTTAAGTGACCCAGAAAACAATGATTCTGCAGGGTGGGCCCATTGTTGGCCTAGTAGTCTTTAATGATCACCTTAGATGATCACAAAGAAAATGTATGTTTTTTCTATGCAAAATTATCCAGCCGATCGCTTTTGGTCTGTTCACAATGAAGCAACGACCTTATCATCTGGGGTGTGCCAACATTGCCATTGCCAACACACTCATAGAGGTGATCGCTTCATTGTGATACGCAAACCCCTTCACCACAACAAGGTAACGATCATGAAGGGGAATTGACACATGTATATGCCTTTTTTTTGTTTTGTTTTTGCAGCCACAGTGCAGCACCAGACGCCAGAAAAATTAGGCATGTACACATGCCTGAAAAATTAGGTATTGTTGCAGCAGCTGTTTCCAGGCAGAAAGTGCAGTAAAACATTGCGGCTTAAACCCTAGTTGGTGGCGGAGAAGTCACGCAAGTCATCCGGCGTGCAGAGATTAAATACTGCAGCGTGTGGACCATTTTTAGCCCAAGGCATCTCATCAGGCCTTTTTTAGTCAAATGCATCCCCCACTTTCAGTCCCTTCCGGATCCATGCCTCATTCATCTTAATAAAGGTGAGGTAATCTAGACTTTTTTGACCTAGGCGACTTCTCTTCTCAGTGACAATACCTCCTGCTGCGCTGAAGGTCCTTTCTGACAGGACACTTGAAGCAGGGCAGGCCAGAAGTTCTATCGCAAATTGGGATAGCTCAGGCCACAGGTCAAGCCTGCACACCCAGTAGTCAAGGGGTTCATCGCTCCTCAGAGTGTCGATATCTGCAGTTAAGGTGAGGTAGTCTGCTACCTGTCGGTCGAGTCGTTCTCTGAGGGTGAACCCCGAAGGGCTGTGGCGATGCGTAGGACTTAAAAAGCTCCTCATGTCCTCCATCAACAACACATCTGTAAATCGTCCTGTCCTTGCCGGCATGGTCGTGGTAGGAGGAGGATTACTTTCACCTCTTCCCCTGTTAGATTCCCGTTGTGCTGTGACATCACCCTTATACGCTGTGTAAAGCATACTTTTTAACTTGTTTTGTAACTTCTGCATCCTTTCCGACTTCCGGTAATTCGGTAACATTTCAGCCACTTTCTGCTTATACCGGGGGTCTAGTAGCGTGGCCACCCAGTACAGGTCGTTCTCCTTCAGCCTTTTTAAACGAGGGTCCCTCAACAGGCATGACAGCATGAAAGACCCTATTTGCACAAGGTTGGATGCCGAGCTACTCATGTCCCGTTCCTCGTCCTCACTGATCTCATTGAAGGTCTGTTCTTCCCCCCAGCCACGTACAACACCACGGGTACCAGATAGGTGACAATGAGCACCCTGGGATGCCTGCTGTAGTTGGTCTTCCTCCTCCTCAAAGCCACATTCCTCCTCTGACTCCTCTTCCTCAGACTCCTCTTCTAGCGTTGCCGCAGGTCCAGCAAGCGATGCTGATAAGGCTGTTTCTGGTGGTGATGGTGACCACAACTCTTCCTCTTCACGCTCATCTACGGCCTGATCCAGCACTCTTCGCAGGGCACGCTCCAGGAAGAAAACAAATGGGATGATGTCGCTGATAGTGCCTTCGGTGCGACTGACTAGGTTTGTCATCTCCTCAAAAGGACGCATGAGCCTACAGGCATTGCGCATGAGCGTCCACTAACGTGGCAAAAAAATACCCAGCTCCGCAGATGCTGTCCTAGAGCCCCGGTCATACAAATACTCGTTGACGGCTTTTTCTTGTTGGAGCAGGCGGTCGAACATTAGGAGTGTTGAATTCCAACGTGTCGGGCTGTCGCAAATCAAGCGCCTAACTGGCATGTTGTTTCTTCGCTGAATATCTGAAAAGTGCGCCATGGCCGTGTAGGAACGCCTGAAATGGCCACACACCTTCCTGGCCTGCTTGAGGACGTCCTGTAAGCCTGGGTACTTATGCACAAAGCGTTGTACGATCAGATTCAACACATGTGCCATGCACGGCACACGTGTCAACTTGCCCAAATTCAATGCCGCCAACAAATTGCTTCCATTGTCACACACCACTTTGCCGATCTCCAGTTGGTGCGGGGTCAGCCACTGATCCACCTTTGCGTTCAGGGCGGACAGGAGTGCTGTTCCGGTGTGACTCTCTGCTTTCAGGCAAGTCAACCCCAAGACGGCGTGACACTGTCATATCCGGGATGTGGAATAGCCCCTGGGGAGCTGGGGGGTGCAGTTGATGTGGAGCAAGACGGAGCAACAGAAGAGGACTCAGCCGAGGAGGTTAGCAAAGAGGATGGAGTAGGAGGAGTAGAGGAGGTGGCAGCAGGAATGCCTGCAAGTCGTGGCGGTGTCACCAACTTCACTTGTATCTGACAACTCAGCAAAGGAAGCAGCAGCGGGTACAACATCATCATCATCACACCGTACGTCCATGTGTGTAATGCTGCCTGACTGAGACATATCCCTGTTATCTACATCCTCTGGCAATAATGGTTGCGCATCACTCATTTCTTCCAACTGATGTGTAAATAACTCCTCTGACAGATCAAGTGAAACGGCTGTGGTGCTAGTGTTGGTGGTGGCGGCAGGCGGGCGAGTGGTAACTTGAGAGGTGCCCGAAGCTGAGCTGGAGGAGGATGGTGCGTCAAGGTTCCGAGCGGAGCTGTAGAAGATTAGTTGTCCTGTGTTAGCCAGTCAACTATGTCCTCAGAACTTTTAGAGTTCAGGGTACGTGGCCTCTGAACACTGGGCATTATTCTAGGGCCAAAGGAAATCACAGCATAACGACCACGATGGCCCCTGCCGGGTGGCCTGCCTCTGCCTGTCATTTTTTTTAGATTAGTGGTACTATGCTTGCAAGGTACTGTGCCCCCTGATATGAGTGCTGGGCAGTGGGCACAGTACACTCTGTGGGCCTGACACACACTGGCAGGCAACTGCAATTATATTACAAAGAAAAAATTGTTTTACTGTTTTAAATGCAAGCTACTGTGCCACCAGATGTGAGTGGTGGGCACTGGCAGTGGGCACAGTACACTCTGTGGGCCTGACACACACTGGCAGGCAACTGCAATTATATTACAGAGAAAAATTTGTTTTACTGTTTTAAATGCAAGCTACTGTGCCACCAGATATGAGTGGTGGGCAATGGCAGTGGGCACAGTACACTCTGTGGGCCTGACACACACTGGCAGGCAACTGCAATTATGTTACAGAGAAAAAATGATTTTACTGTTTTAAATGCAAGCTACTGTGCCACCAGATATGACTGGTGGGCACTGGCAGTGGGCACAGTACACTCTGTGGGCCTGACACACACTGGCAGGCAACTGCAATTATATTACAGAGAAAAAATTGTTTTACTGTTTTAAATGCAAGCTACTGTGCCACCAGATATGAGTGGTGGGCAATGGCAGTGGGCACAGTACACTCTGTGGGCCTGACACACACTGGCAGGCAACTGCAATTATATTACAGAGAAAAAAATATTTTACTGTTTTAAATGCAAGCTACTGTGCCACCAGATATGAGTGGTGGGCACTGGCAGTGGGCACAGTACACTCTGTGGGCCTGACACACACTGGCAGGCAACTGCAATTATATTACAAAGAAAAAATTGTTTTACTGTTTTAAATGCAAGCTACTGTGCCACCAGATATGAGTGGTGGGCACTGGCAGTGGGCACAGTACACTCTGTGGTCCTGACACACACTGGCAGGCAACTGCAATTATATTACAGAGAAAAAATTGTTTTACTGTTTTAAATGCAAGCTACTGTGCCACCAAATATGAGTGGTGGGCACTGGCAGTGGGCACAGTACACTCTGTGGGCCTGACACACACTGGCAGGCAACTGCAATTATATTACAGAGATTTTTTTTTTTACTGTTTTAAATGCAAGCTACTGTGCCACCAGATATGAGTGGTGGGCACTGGCAGTGGGCACAGTACACTCTGTGGGCCTGACACACACTGGCAGGCAACTGCAATTATATTACAGAGAAAAAATTGTTTTACTGTTCTAAATGCAAGCTACTGTGCCACCAGATATGAGTGGTGGGCACTGGCAGTGGGCACAGTACACTCTGTGGGCCTGACACACACTGGCAGGCAACTGCAATTATATTACAGAGAAAAAATTGTTTTACTGTTTTAAATGCAAGCTACTGTGCCACCAAATATGAGTGGTGGGCACTGGCAGTGGGCACAGTACACTCTGTGGGCCTGACACACACTGGCAGGCAACTGCAATTATATTACAGAGATTTTTTTTTTTACTGTTTTAAATGCAAGCTACTGTGCCACCAGATATGAGTGGTGGGCACTGGCAGTGGGCACAGTACACTCTGTGGGCCTGACACACACTGGCAGGCAACTGCAATTATATTACAGAGAAAAAATTGTTTTACTGTTCTAAATGCAAGCTACTGTGCCACCAGATATGAGTGGTGGGCACTAGAAGTGGGCACAGTACACTCTGTGGGCCTGACGACACACACTGGCAGACAACTGCAATTATGTTACAGAGAATTTTTTTTTTACTGTTTTAAGTGCAAGCTACTGTGCCACCAGATATGAGTGGTGGGCACTGGTAGTGGGCACAGTACACTCTGTGACCCTGACACACACTGGCAGGCAACTGCAATTATATTACAGAGAAAAATAATTTGTTTTACTGTTTTAAATGCAAGCTACTGTGCCACCAGATATGAGTGGTGGGCACTAGAAGTGGGCACAGTACACTCTGTGGGCCTGACGACACACACTGGCAGACAACTGCAATTATATCACAGAGAAAAAATTGTTTTACTGTTTTAAATGCAAGCTACTGTGCCACCAGATATGAGTGGTGGGCACTGGCAGTGGGCACAGTACACTCTGTGAACCTGACACACACTGGCAGGCAACTGCAATTATATTACAGAGAAAAAATTGTTTTACTGTTTTAAATGCAAGCTACTGTGCCACCAGATATGAGTGGTGGGCACTGGCAGTGGACACAGTACACTCTGTGGGCCTGACACACACTGGCAGGCAACTGCAATTATATTACAGAGAAAAAATTGTTTTACTGTTTTAAATGCAAGCTACTGTGCCACCAGATATGAGTGGTGGGCACTAGAAGTGGGCACAGTACTCTCTGTGGGCCTGACGACACACACTGGCAGACAACTGCAATTATATTACAGAGAAAAAATTGTTTTACTGTTTTAAATGCAAGCTACTGTGCCACCAGATATGAGTGGTGGGCAATGGCAGTGGGCACAGTACACTCTGTGGGCCTGACACACACTGGCAGGCAACTGCAATTATGTTACAGAGAAAAAATGATTTTACTGTTTTAAATGCAAGCTACTGTGCCACCAGATATGACTGGTGGGCACTGGCAGTGGGCACAGTACACTCTGTGGGCCTGACACACACTGGCAGGCAACTGCAATTATATTACAGAGAAAAAATTGTTTTACTGTTTTAAATGCAAGCTACTGTGCCACCAGATATGAGTGGTGGGCAATGGCAGTGGGCACAGTACACTCTGTGGGCCTGACACACACTGGCAGGCAACTGCAATTATATTACAGAGAAAAAAATATTTTACTGTTTTAAATGCAAGCTACTGTGCCACCAGATATGAGTGGTGGGCACTGGCAGTGGGCACAGTACACTCTGTGGGCCTGACACACACTGGCAGGCAACTGCAATTATATTACAAAGAAAAAATTGTTTTACTGTTTTAAATGCAAGCTACTGTGCCACCAGATATGAGTGGTGGGCACTGGCAGTGGGCACAGTACACTCTGTGGTCCTGACACACACTGGCAGGCAACTGCAATTATATTACAGAGAAAAAATTGTTTTACTGTTTTAAATGCAAGCTACTGTGCCACCAAATATGAGTGGTGGGCACTGGCAGTGGGCACAGTACACTCTGTGGGCCTGACACACACTGGCAGGCAACTGCAATTATATTACAGAGATTTTTTTTTTTACTGTTTTAAATGCAAGCTACTGTGCCACCAGATATGAGTGGTGGGCACTGGCAGTGGGCACAGTACACTCTGTGGGCCTGACACACACTGGCAGGCAACTGCAATTATATTACAGAGAAAAAATTGTTTTACTGTTCTAAATGCAAGCTACTGTGCCACCAGATATGAGTGGTGGGCACTGGCAGTGGGCACAGTACACTCTGTGGGCCTGACACACACTGGCAGGCAACTGCAATTATATTACAGAGAAAAAATTGTTTTACTGTTTTAAATGCAAGCTACTGTGCCACCAAATATGAGTGGTGGGCACTGGCAGTGGGCACAGTACACTCTGTGGGCCTGACACACACTGGCAGGCAACTGCAATTATATTACAGAGATTTTTTTTTTTACTGTTTTAAATGCAAGCTACTGTGCCACCAGATATGAGTGGTGGGCACTGGCAGTGGGCACAGTACACTCTGTGGGCCTGACACACACTGGCAGGCAACTGCAATTATATTACAGAGAAAAAAAATTGTTTTACTGTTTTAAATGCAAGCTACCGTGCCACCAGATATGAGTGGTGGGCACTGGCAGTGGGCACAGTACACTCTGTGGTCCTGACACACACTGGCAGGCAACTGCAATTATATTACAGAGAAAAAATTGTTTTACTGTTTTAACTGCAAGCTACTGTGCCACCAGATATGAGTGGTGGGCACTGGCAGTGGGCACAGTACACTCTGTGGGCCTGACACACACTGGCAGGCAACTGCAATTATATTACAGAGAAAAAATTGTTTTACTGTTCTAAATGCAAGCTACTGTGCCACCAGATATGAGTGGTGGGCACTAGAAGTGGGCACAGTACACTCTGTGGGCCTGACGACACACACTGGCAGACAACTGCAATTATGTTACAGAGAATTTTTTTTTTACTGTTTTAAGTGCAAGCTACTGTGCCACCAGATATGAGTGGTGGGCACTGGTAGTGGGCACAGTACACTCTGTGACCCTGACACACACTGGCAGGCAACTGCAATTATATTACAGAGAAAAATAATTTGTTTTACTGTTTTAAATGCAAGCTACTGTGCCACCAGATATGAGTGGTGGGCACTAGAAGTGGGCACAGTACACTCTGTGGGCCTGACGACACACACTGGCAGACAACTGCAATTATATCACAGAGAAAAAATTGTTTTACTGTTTTAAATGCAAGCTACTGTGCCACCAGATATGAGTGGTGGGCACTGGCAGTGGGCACAGTACACTCTGTGAACCTGACACACACTGGCAGGCAACTGCAATTATATTACAGAGAAAAAATTGTTTTACTGTTTTAAATGCAAGCTACTGTGCCACCAGATATGAGTGGTGGGCACTGGCAGTGGACACAGTACACTCTGTGGGCCTGACACACACTGGCAGGCAACTGCAATTATATTACAGAGAAAAAATTGTTTTACTGTTTTAAATGCAAGCTACTGTGCCACCAGATATGAGTGGTGGGCACTAGAAGTGGGCACAGTACTCTCTGTGGGCCTGACGACACACACTGGCAGACAACTGCAATTATATTACAGAGAAAAAATTGTTTTACTGTTTTAAATGCAAGCTACTGTGCCACCAGATATGTGTGGTGGGCACTGGCAGTGGGCACAGTACACTCTGTGAACCTGACACACACTGGCAGGCAAAAGCAATTATATTACAGAGAAAAAATAGTTTTACTGTTTTAAATGCAAGCTACTGTGCCACCATATATGAGTGGTGGGCACTGGCAGTGGGCACAGTACACTCTGTGGGCCTGACACACACTGGCAGGCAACTGCAAAAATATTACAGAGAAAAAATTGTTTTACTGTTTTAACTGCAAGCTACTGTGCCACCAGTTATGAGTGGTGGGCACTGGCAGTGGGCACAGTACACTCTGTGGGCCTGACACACACTGGCAGGCAACTGCAATTATATTACAGATATATCAACTTAAAGGAGAAGCGGTACTCTATATTATCCATTAAAATAATTTGTTATTTTTATTAAATGACATAAAAGACATGTACATAAAACACATTAACACAAACATGAAATGCAGAGGCCATACAGAGTGCCATAAAAACTATCCTCATGAACATCACTAAAATAGCTGCTATTAATTAAATATCTAGCTGTATGAGAGCTGTGTGAAAACGCCCAGGTCAGCATATAAATATATCAGCTGACTCCGGATGTGCTCACAGCAATCTGAGCTAAAGTACATCAGCATAAATATATAACAGGTCTGGGTGATATTAAGGTGCTGTGGCCGACATGGAATAACTTATAAAGTGCATCTGCAGGTGCTACCATATCTATATTCGCAGGTCAGTCAAAGTTTCCTAGTTCTTACCCTGTATAAAGTAGTGTGTCAATCTGGATGAGTTCTGTTTGGCGTGCTCCTCGACGCACGTTTCGCTTTATTGCTTCATCAGGAGGGGCTGGTTTTCCAATGAATGGCGAGGTCTTTAAATACGGTTGTTGACCAATGGCTAGGTCTATATGTGTCATGTGATTCCACTGCCGTCGATTTCTTACGTGGCGCGTCATGCGATGGCTAGATGAGAATTCAAATAGGACTTCCACCCTTCCGTCTGCGTGATCCAAGCGAGGGCAGAATACGTCTGACGTCACTGGGATCTTTGCCTGACGGGACGGCGAAAGTCCTCCCACCCGCAATCCATGACGCGCTCTGAAATCTCGGTGTGTTTACTGGTATATACCCAGGCACTTTAAATTATACCACCAAAGTGATGAAAAATTATTAAAATTTACAGGCATAGATCAGGTGCATATGGGAATACGGGGAGGAGACTTGAATAAAAGACTGGCTCAAATCGAGAGCAAGTGGATTTTTAGACTGGGAACGATGGCACCTAGGGGACTTAATGAAACCCTTGGATTTAGTTCCTTCCTTTAACTGTAGGAGGTTTTAGATAAGTTTTAATATTTAAGTTTAGAAATTAATGTATAAAATTTTAATACTGTCTTATTGCAATGATTGTAGAACTTACCGGTACGTATTGGATTGACCGATGGCTGTTGTCCTGGGGGAGGTCCACTGAAGAAATATACGAAGAGAAAAAGAAAGAGAAAAGATAAAGAAACCCATAAAAACCAATAGGAAAGATTGGATACCTAATAAGTATACCTGACTATCTTTTATATAATGTCTGTATAGCTATCATCAATAACAGAACCATAGATCTGTGAGAGATGTTAGTATCCACATGTTATCTCATATGACTATGTATATGAATGTCACTGATTTGTGGCCTAATGTGTGAGCACAATGATTAAGAAAAAGATGAAAAATAGAGTATCTAGTATATACATACCTAAGAGGGGAAAAAAATAGTGAGATAATATAATATATAGGGGGTAATAATTCATATATACCCACCTCTATCTGACAATAGACTATGAATAAAAAGAATAAATATTTATGGTATCCAAAACAAAATAAGACATACTTAGTGGGATCAAGTTAGACAGATCCATAGCAATCAACAGTATGTATATGCATGATACTATATATATGTGCCACATATTACCGCAACACTATATTTATGTATTGTCACTGAAGATTATATTGATTAATTATGCACTTTAACACTTTATATATGTATGGTAGATATAGCCTAAATATGCACATGTCACTTTAACTATATATATTTATTATAAAAAATTGTTTTAGAAAAATAATTATAAAAAAATATGCACAAAAGTGTAGATATATATAAAGAATAAAAAATATTAAATTATATTATTTTGATCAATATGTATTAGTTATCACATTTATATTTTTGAGTAATATACAACTTGGGATTCTATCACGTGCACCATATATAACATGATATAATTACGAAGACGTTATGCACTTTTATTTATATGGATTTATAGATCTATATTGTATATGTGGGATGGGTTAACATATGATATATGAAATATGAGATGGTCATGTCAATATAGCGATATCATGCAGGGCTACATATGTATGGTAGCGGATCAGTCAGAGTTTCTTATATATAACATCTAGGAAGTACGGCCACTACCTGACAATATATGGTATGAATAAAACAATGGGAAATTTACCATCTATATCTAGCTCACATGATATTTTTACCTCTCCGTATATACCAGTAAACACACCGAGATTTCAGAGCGCGTCATGGATTGCGGGTGGGAGGACTTTCGCCGTCCCGTCAGGCAAAGATCCCAGTGACGTCAGACGTATTCTGCCCTCGCTTGGATCACGCAGACGGAAGGGCGGAAGTCCTATTTGAATTCTCATCTAGCCATCGCATGACGCGCCACGTAAGAAATCGACGGCAGTGGAATCACATGACACATATAGACCTAGCCATTGGTCAACAACCGTATTTAAAGACCTCACCATTCATTGGAAAACCAGCCCCTCCTGATGAAGCAATAAAGCGAAACGTGCGTCGAGGAGCACGCCAAACAGAACTCATCCAGATTGACACACTACTTTATACAGGGTAAGAACTAGGAAACTTTGACTGACCTGCGAATATAGATATGGTAGCACCTGCAGATGCACTTTATAAGTTATTCCATGTCGGCCACAGCACCTTAATATCACCCAGATTTGTTATATATTTATGCTGATGTACTTTAGCTCAGATTGCTGTGAGCACATCCGGAGTCAGCTGATATATTTATATGCTGACCTGGGCGTTTTCACACAGCTCTCATACAGCTAGATATTTAATTAATAGCAGCTATTTTAGTGATGTTCATGAGGATAGTTTTTATGGCACTCTGTATGGTCTCTGCATTTCATGTTTGTGTTAATGTGTTTTATGTACATGTCTTTTATGTCATTTAATAAAAATAACAAATTATTTTAATGGATAATATAGAGTACCGCTTCTCCTTTAAGTTGATATATATTTATATGGTATATCCCTGTTGATAACAGGCTGTGTTAATCTAGTTGAACTAATTATATTACAGAGAAGAAAAAAAAAAAGCTGACTGATGTACTAGCCCTAAAAAGGGCTTTTTGGGGAGCTGTCAGGACACTGTCCTTACAGCAGATCAGATGAGTCTTTGAGGACTGGAGTGGACACAGAACACTGGCCTAGCTAACGATTTCCCTATTAAATCAGCAGCAGCAGCACTCTCCCTGCTCTCACTAACACTGCAGCTTCAGAATGAATCTAAGATGGATGCTGTCCTTGCTTTTTGACAGGAAGTGGGATGGTCTGGGAGAGAGGGTATGCTGATTGGCTGGAATGTGTCTGCTGACTGTGAGGTACAGGGTCAAAGTTTGCTCAATGATGATGTATAGCGGGCGGACCGAATATCGCATATGTTTGCCCGCCACGGCGAACGTGAACAAGCGATGTTCGCCGGGAACTGTTCGCCGGCGAATAGTTTGGGACATCTCTAGCCTATAGTTGCCTGATTCTTCCCTACTACCTTTCTTGTGAATAGGCACAACATTTGCTCATTTCCAAACTTCTGGGACGACTCCTGTTGCCAGTGATTGGTTAAATAAATCCGTTAATGGTTTTGCTACGGTATAGAAAAGGTTACAGCCAGCTCACCTTCGCGTCCTGCACTGCGGTGCACAGGGCGGACTCAAGCCAGTCCTCAGTACACCCCTCTTAGGGGGGCGGAGATTTTGGAGGTGAGCCGTATTTTAGCATGGAACATGTCAGACACTTAGGATCATGACTAAGAACACTACTGTTCGAAACGTGCAGATCTTGGTAACCGGTGGGCACCAGTGTTTTTGATTGCTGTATCTACCTGAATTTTGGTGACAATAAAGATCAGGATTTTCACAACGTTAATCGTGGTGCTGGAGCTTTTTTTTTTCTATTTTTGCTAAAAATGGTTTTGCTAGTTTACCGCTGAGCTCTTTTAATAGCTTTGGGTGTATTCCTTTAGGCCCCTGTGACTTATTTGTATTAATTTTAGACAGCTGACTTAGAACCTCTTCCTCTGTAAAGACACATGCATCAAAAGATTCATTAGTCTTCTTTCCTAACTGAGGTCCTTTTCCTTAATTTTCCTTCATGAAAACTGAACAGAAGTATTCATTGAGGCAGTCAGCTAGTTCTTTATCTTCTTCCATATACCTTCCTTCTTTTGTTTTTAATTTGGTAATTCCTTGTTTTAGTTTCCTTTTTTCGTTTATGTATCTGAAGAATGCCTTATCGCCTTTTTTCCCTGCCTGAGCTAATTTCTCTTCTGCCTGTGCTTTAGAAGCTCTTATAACTTGTTTGGCCTCTCTCTGCCTAATCTTATAAATTTGCCTGTCATCCTCGTTTTTTTTATTTTTATAATTCCTAAATGCTATCTTTTTGTTTTTAATGATTTTGGCCACTTCTGCTTAGTACCACAGTGGTCTCTTCCTTTTTTTGCTTTTACTGACAAGCCTAATGCAATTTTCTGTTGCCTTCAATAGTGCCACTTTTAAGTAGTCCCATTTCTCCTGGACTCCAATGAAACTGTTCCAATCTGATAGCGACTCGTATACCACTAATCTAATTTTAGAAAAGTCAGTTTTTCTAAAATCTAAAACTTTTGTTTTTGTGTGGTGTGACTCAGTCACTGTACTTATAGTAAACCACACTGACTGGTGATCACTAGATCCCAAGCTTTCCCCTACAGTAATATCATAAACCAAATTCCCATTTGTGAATACTAAATCTAAAATGGCCTCCATCCGGATTGGCTCCTCAACTACTTGCTGTAGAGATAATGCCAGTAGGGAATTTAGAATATCTGTACTCCTGGCAGAACTAGCTATTTTGGTTTTCCAGTTTACATCAGGAAGATTGAAGTCTCCCATAATGATAACTTCCCCCTTCAATGTCATTTTAGCTATTTCCTCAACTAGTAGATCATCTAATTCTTTGACTTGGCTAGGTGGTCTATATATCACACCTACACGAGTTACCTTATGATTATCAAGCTGCAAGGTAACCCAAACTGACTCTAAATTGTTCTCGCTAACTTGTATCAAATTTGATTTTATGCTATCTTTCCCATACAGGGCCACCCCTCCCCCTTCTTGCCTTCTCTGTCTTTCCTGTATAGAGAGAACCCTGGTATTGTTATATCCCAGTCATTACTCCCCTTGAACCACGTCTCAGTAACAGCCACTACATCTATATTCTCAGATGCCATTATAGCCTCAAGTTTATTGATCTTATTCCCTAAACTGCGAGCATTTGTAGACAAGAATCTGAGCTTTTCATTTCTTAACCTTTGTGCTACTGGCATCTTCTGGCATTGTTCCGGGGGGCAGTTGGACTGCTGGATTATTACTCTTTTGCCCCCCATTCCTAGTTTAAATGCTCCTTAGCAAATACTTTGAACTGTTTACCGAGGACATTCGTTCCCTTGAGAGAAAGATGCAAACCATCTTTCTTGTACAGTTCTTTTCCATTCCAACAAGAGCTAACATGAGACACAAAGCCAAACCCTTGGTTCAGACACCATTCACCAAGCCATACATTGAATTCCTTAATGTGCATCTTCCTGTCATGCTGAAGGTTATACACAGGCAAAACTGCAGAGAATGAAACAGTTGATGCAACCTCCCGTATATCCTTTCCAAGTGTGTGAAAAGCTTCTTTTACCTTTGAAACCTCATTGCAAATACAAGCTTGAAATACTGCAATAATAATCTGGGTTTAAAAAAACACAAATTTTTGTCAATATCCTACAACTGATGCCTTTGCAGCATAGTCAGTGTGCAATATAAGCTAGCAATACAGCTATAATTTTCTGGATTTTAAAAAACACCCTTTTTGGGCAAAATACTCAATTTTACAGCCCTTGCTTCATCTGTTTGTGTGAAATTCAAGCGTTATATACTCCTGTCATATTCTGTTATTAAAAAAACAAGCTTGAAATGCAATAATTTTTTGGCTTTTAAAAAACACCAATTTTTGACAATACCCTCCATCTTGGGCCTCTGCCACATTAGTCAGTGTGCAATTTAAGCTAGAAATACAGCTATAATTTTCTGGGTTTTAAAAAATATCCATTTAGGGCAAAATACTTAATTTGCGGCCTTATCTGCATCTGTCAGTGTGAGATACATACTTTAGATACTGCTGTGCTATTCTGGTATAAAAAAATACATATTTTGGGCAAAATACTTAATTTACAGCCTTCTCAGCATCTGTACGTGTGAAATTCAAGCATTATATACTGCTGTCATATTCTGTTATTAAAAAAAACACCCATTTTGGGCAAAGTACTTAATATTGCAGTCTTTGCTGTATCTGTTTTTGTGGGGCCTCTGCCGCATTAGTCAGTGTGCAATTTAAGCTAGAAATACAGCTTTAATTTTCTGGGTTTAAAAAAACACCCATTTAGGGTAAAATACTTAATTTGCGGCCTTGTTTGCATCTGTACGTGTAAAACACACGCTTTAGATACTGCTGTGCTATTCTGGTATAAAAAAAACACCCATTTTGGGCAAAAATCTTAATTTGCGGCCTTGTCTGCATATGTACGTGTAAAACACATGCTTTAGATACTGCTGTGCTATTCTGGTATTAAAAAAACCCACCAATTTTGGGCAAAAATCTTAATTTGCGGCCTTGTCTGCATCTGTACGTGTGAGATATACCCTTTAGATACTGTTGTTCTATTCTGCTATTAAAAAAACACCCATTTAGTGCAAAAATCATAATTTTGCAGCCTTTTTTGTGGTGGTTTTATGAATGCTGTGCAATCCTGAAGCGAGTCATAAACGTTCTCAACCTGAGCACAACCTGCATGAAAAGGCATCTAAGTGCAAAGCATGAGCTGCAGTGAAGTAGACATCTCAAAAACCAAGAAAGGTCTCTGGCTCCTCCTGCTTCCTCTTCTGCTTCAGTCTCGGCCTCTTCATCCACCTCTGGAGTGACAGTGCCACCTGCCACCCCGCAAACAGAGGATCTGCCAGCAACACCACCAACGCTCTCCATCTCCCTAACACTGGAGCGGAAGAGGAAGTACCCCCCTACCCACCCGCAATCCCTGGCCCTGAATGCTGTCATTCCGTCTGGTGGAGACGGAGAGTTTTAAAGGCCTTATGGCGGTGGCTGTCCCACAGTACGTCGTGCCCAGCCGCCACTACTTTTCCAGGCGTGCCATCCCTTCCCTGCACAACCAAGTGGGGGACAAAATCAGGTGTGCACTGCAAAAAACACCATCTGTAGCAAGGTGCATCTCACTACGGATACGTGGACCAGTTAGCACGGTCAGGGACGTTATATCTCGATAACAGCACACTGGGTAAATGCAGTGGCGGCTGGGCCTGAGGTGGATAGCAGTTTGGCGCATGTCCTTCCACCACCAAGGATTGCAGGGCACTTCAGTTTGCCTCCTGTTGCTTTCTCCTCCTACTCCGCTTCCTCATCCTCTACCGGCTCCTCATCCTGTCAGCGTAACACCTTCACCACCAACTTCAACACAGCCAGGGGTAAATGACAGCAGGCAGTTTTAAAATGTATCTGTTTTGGGGTATAAACCGCACACCGCGCAGGAGCTGTGGACGAGCCTTGAACAACAGACCGATGAGTGGTTGGTGCCAGTGAGCCTCAAGCCCGGCCTGGTGGTGTGCGATAATGGGCGAAATCTCGTAGCAGCTCTGTGACTAGCCGGTTTGACGCACATCCCTTGCCTGGCGCATGTGCTGTATTTGGTGGTGCAGAGATTCCTTTAAAATTATCCCAGTATGTCAGAGCTGCTGCATAAAGTGCGGGCCGTCTGTGTGCGCTTTCTGCGTTCTCATCCAGCTGCTGCTCGCCTGTCAGCGCTGCTGCGTAACTTCGGCCTTCCCGCTCATCGCCTCATATGCGACGTGCCCTCAAGGTGGAACTCCACCTTGCACATGCTGGCCAGACTGTACCTCCATTTGACCTATGTGCACAGACCTGCCTGTACCCTATTTTATAGAAGCCTAATAAACTGGACGTTTTATCTTGGAATTGGTGAGTGCCGCTGTCTCCTTCTCATCTCTCTCCTGAATACACTATTGTGTCTATCTCAGCAGAGCACCACCGTATCCATTTGCTGAACCGCATTACCTGTGTCTCCCTTGCAATCCTGCATACTGGTCAGGTGTAGCAGTGCCGGCAGCGCTTTCTCCTCTTGATTATTTTGAATAGTGGAGTTTCAGCTGCAGCACGCATGGGTGAGTAGCTCTGCGGAACACTACTTCATCACCAATGACTGGGCCTCCATGCGAGACCTGTGTTCCTTGTTGCATTGTTTTGAGTACTCCACCAACATGGCCAGTGCCGATAACGCCATTCTCAGCGTTACTATCCCACTTCTATGCCTCCATCGAAAAATTGCTGCTGGCGATGATGGAAGAGGATGTGGCACAGGAGGAGGAGGAAGAGGCATCATTTCATAGGGTTTCCGGCCAGTCATTCACAAGTGGCTCCGAGGGTGGGTTCCTGCACCCACAAACGCCAGATACACAATTGTCCAGCCAGGGCACAGTTCTGGAGGATGACGAGGTGGAGGATGAGGAGGAAGAGATGGAGGAGGAGAAACCATATTCACAGCAGGGTAGCACCCAGACCAGTTCATGGCCATAACTGATGCGTGGCTGGGGGCATACAGAGCACACAGACGATATACCTCCCACAGAGGACAGCTTTTCGTTGCCTCTGGGCAGCCTGGCACACATGAGCGATTACATGCTGCAGTGTCTCCGCATCGACCGCCGAGTTGCCCACATTCTAACTTGTGCTGATTACTGGGTGGCCATGCTGCAGGATTCCCATTACAAGGACAACGTACCGTCCTTAATTCCGTCACTGGAGCGTGATCGTAAGATGCACGAGTACAAGTGCACGCTGGTAGACGCGCTGCTGGTGGCATTCCCACCTGACAGCGGGGGCACAGTGGAAGCACAAGGCGAAGGCAGAGGACAAGGAACAGGTCTCCAACGCAGCTGGGACACCGCCAGCACCTCAGAAGGCAGGGTTAGCATGGCCGAAATGTGGAAAAGCTTTGTCAGCATGCCACAACAACCAGCACCACCAGCTGATATGGAATGTCTTAGCGGGAGACAGCATTTCACCAACATGGTAGAGCAGTATGTGTGCACACGCCTACACGTACTGAATGACGGGTCTGCCCCCTTCAACTTCTGGTTCTCCAAATTGGGCACATGGCCTGAGCTTGCCCTTTACGCCTTGAAGGTGCTGGACTGCCCTGCAGCAAGTGTATTGTCTGAACGTGTATTTAGCACGGCAGGGGGCGTTATCACAGACAAGCGCAGCTGCCTGTCCACAGCCAATGTGGACAAGCTCACGTTCATTAAAATGAACCAGGCATGGATCCCACAGGACTTGTCCGTACCTTGTGCAGAATAGACATGTATACCGGCCTTAACCAGCCATTGTTATACTACAGTGCAATTGCTCATTCTTGTATTTTGGATATTTCACACTCTTTGGAATTAAAAAAATAATAAAAAATTAAAACCAAAAACCAGTGTTAGCTACCTCGTCCTCCTCCACCGCCGCTTCCACCTACACCGCTACGTCCACCGCCTCCTCAAACTCCTACTCCATATGGACCTCCACCTCATAAATCAAGTTTTTTTTTTCTTATTTGTACGTGTTTTATTTTATTTTATGTCATTTCACTAATTTGTCTGTTACATTTTCGGGTGAAATTCACCAATTTTTGGGTGTGATATACCACTGCTCTACCTAGTTAGATACAAAATAGGTTACATAAAGGGATGCGTAAAGCAACAACGTGGCAAAAAAGCCCCTCAGCAAAAACAGCTAACTCAGAAATAACTAGAAAGACCTATAAGCGAACACTGAGAGTTGATAAGCTATAAGAATATTATTTATTGAAGTACATGATTAAAACATACAAAGGGAGATGACAGACAAATCCATAATTGAAAAGAGTGTGGTACAATCCTGGGAGAGTTTATGAAGTACAAAAATATGATTAAACAAGTGACCCAACAATGGAGCCTACAGACAAGATTCTACTGCATAAAATATTTATTTACATATAGATTTCTTAATCAGTGAGAGCAAAAGCTGCCATCGATTATAAAGTGCAAGTGCAAACTGTAAAATAAGCAGTAAAAAATAGCAGCTTTGCGAGTACGTAAATCACTGATAGACATCTATTTAGTAAGGTGCAATAGATACCATAATAAATTGCATGTGCAAGCCACAAACAAGTGGCAAAAAAGCATGGTAAGGACTTATTCAAAAGGCTCAACAAATGGTGGTATATACAAGGTAAGCAGAAGAGGTCACATACCGTAATTTAAAGTAATGACTCCACAGGAAGACCGCACACCCCAACGCGCGTTTCGGTAGAAACCTTCCTCTGGGGGTACGATCTTCCTACTAGAGAGGCTATATTTAAATAGATGTTCCTCCAATCAGAGTACACCAATCAGTGTAGAATACAGGCATGTGGTGTCAATAAGACCCTCTGCCCTATCGCCATACTTCTAAGGGTGGGAAACACAGGTGGACCGTGCGGTGGCCAATCGCACGAATGCAGCTGCGCTCACCAGTCAAGGACCTTCGATGATGTCATAATCCCGCAAGATATTCGGCGGCCACGTGATGGCCTGTCACGTGGCCGGCGAAGTCAAGGGGATGGATCACATAATCGCAAGTTGCGATCACATGATCCGTGCCAGGGCTCAGACCGAAGAATGAAGCGCAAGAAGAGGGGATCACATGATCAGTATAGTTCGGATAATGAAAGTGTTCCCCATAAGGGAAAAAAAAAGGGGGGGGGGGGTGTAAGTGATAGTAGTATGTGAAATAATATATAAGTGAATCAAGGTTGGATAAGTGGTTGAGTGAATCACAATAGAATGTAAATAAATCAAATCACAAAATATGCCCAGTGACATAAACAATATGTTGTGACATTTGTTGGTAAGAGTAAACTATGAAATACAATATAAAAGTGCTAGAGAAAGTATATGTATATAGCAATAATAATGCTGTGTACAGTAGTGGCCAAAAGTTTTGAGAATTACATAAATATTGGAAATTGGAAAAGTTGCTGCTTAAGTTTTTATAATAGCAATTTGCATATACTCCAGAATGTTATGAAGAGTGATCAGATGAATTGCATAGTCCTTCTTTGCCATGAAAATTAACTTAATCCCAAAAACACATTTCCACTGCTTTTCATTGCTGTCATTAAAGGGCCTGCTGAGATCATTTCAGTAATCGTCTTGTTAACTCAGGTGAGAATGTTGACGAGCACAAGGCTGGAGATCATTATGTCAGGCTGATTGGGTTAAAATGGCAGACTTGACATGTTAAAAGGAGGGTGATGTTTGAAATCATTGTTCTTCCATTGGTAACCATGGTGACCTGCAAAGAAACGCGTGCAGCCATCATTGCGTTGCATAAAAATGGCTTCACAGGCAAGGTTATTGTGACTACTAAGATTGCACCTCAATCAACAATTTATAGGATCATCAAGAACTTCAAGGAAAGAGGTTCAATTCTTGTTAAGAAAGCTTCAGGGCGTTCAAGAAAGTCCAGCAAGCGCCAGGATCGTCTCCTAAAGAGGATTCATTTGCGGGATCGGAGTGCCACCAGTGCAGAGCTTGCTCAGGAATGGCAGCAGGCAGGTGTGAGCGCATCTGCACGCACAGTGAGGCGAAGACTTTTGGAAGATGGCTTTTGGAAGAGGGGGAGCAAAGAAGCCACTTCTCTCCAAAAAAAACATCAGGGACAGATTGATCTTCTGCAGAAAGTATGGTGAATGGACTGCTGAGGACTGGGGCAAAGTCATATTCTCCGATGTAGCCTCTTTCCGATTGTTTGGGGCATCTGGAAAAAGGCTTGTCCGTAGAAGAAAAGGTGAGCGCTACCATCAGTCCTGTGTCATGCCAACAGTAAAGCATCCTGAGACCATTCATGTGTGGGGTTGCTTCTCATCCAAGGGAGTGGGCTCACTCACAATTTTGCCCAAAAACACAGCCATGAATAAAGAATGGTACCAAAACACCCTCCAACAGCAACTTCTTCCAACAATCCAACAACAGTTTGGTGAAGAACAATGCATTTTCCAGCACGATGGAGCACCGTGCCATAAGACAAAAATGATCAGTGGCTCGGGGACCAAAACGGCTCGGGGACCAAAACGTTGACATTTTGGGTCCATGGCCTGGAAACTCCCCAGATCTTAATCCCATTGAGAACTTGTGGTCAATCCTCAAGAGGCGGGTGGACAAACAAAAACCCACTAATTCTGACAAACTCCAAGAAGTGATTATGAATTCAGTCAGGAATTGGCCCAGAAGTTGATTGAGAGCATGCCCTGTCGAATTGCAGAGGTCCTGAAAAAGAAGGGCCAACACTGCAAATACTGACTCTTTGCATAAATGTCATGTAATTGTCGATAAAAGCCTTTGAAACGTATGAAGTGCGTGTAATTATATTTCACTACATCACAGAAACAACTGAAACAAAGATCTAAAAGCAGTTTAGCAGCAGACTTTGTGAAAACGAATATTTGCGTCATTCTCAAAACTTTTGGCCACGACTGTAGATAAATGAAACCATAATTAATAAGAAAAAAAGTGATATGGCATTTCCATCTTCAATTTTGATCTTGATAACGAAGATGGTTCGATCAGATATACCCAAGGTCCTTATAGAGGAGTGAAAGCAGATATGTTAACCTATATGCAGAAAGACAACGTTTAAGATTGTTTAACCCCTTAAGGACCGGGCTCATTTTCACCTTAAGGACCAGGCCATTTTTTGGAAATCTGACCAGTGTCACTTTAAGTGCTAATAACTTTAAAACGCTTTGACTTATCCAGGCCATTCTGAGATAGTTTTTTCGTCACATATTGTACTTCATGACACTGGTAAAATGAAGTCAAAAAAATTATTTTTTTTGCACAAAAAAATACCTAATTTACCAAAAATTTGGAAAAATTTGCAAATTTCAAAGTTTCAGTTTCTCTACTTCTGTAATACATAGTAATACCCCAAAAAATTGTGATGACTTTACATTCCCCATATGTCTACTTCATGTGTGAATTGTTTTGGGAATGATATTTTATTTTTTGGGGATGTTATAAGGCTTAGAAGTTTAGAAGCAAATCTTGAAATTTTTCAGAAATTTACAAAAACTAAATTTTTAGGGACCAGTTCAGGTCTGAAGTCGATTTGCGAGGCTTACATAATAGAAACCACCCAAAAATGACCCCATCTAAGAAACTACACCCCTCAAGGTATTCAAAACTGATTTTGCATACATTATTAACCCTTTAGGTGTTGCACAAGAGTTATTGGCAAATGGGGAGGAAATTTGAGAATTTAATTTTTTTGTCTAATTTTTCAATTTAACCCATTTTTTCCACTAACAAAGCAAGGGTTAACAGCCAAACAAGATTGTATCTTTATTGCCCTGACTCTGCCGTTTACAGAAACACCCAATATGTGGCCGTAAACTACTGTACGGCCACACAGCGGGGCGTAGAGGGAAAGGTGCGCCGTATGGTTTTTGGAAGGCTGATTTTTATGGACTGGTTTTTTGACACCATCTCCCATTTGAAGCCCCCTGATGCACCCCTATAGGAGAAACTCCCTAAAAGTGACCCCATCTAAGAATCTAAACCCCTCAAGGTATTCAAAACTGATTTTACATACGTCGTTAACCCTTTAGGTGTTGCACAAGAGTTATTGGCAAATGGGGATGAAATTTGAGAATTTCATTTTTTTGCCTAATTTTCAATTTTAACCCATTTTTTCCACTAACAAAGCAAGGGTTAACAGCCAAACAAGACTGTATCTTTATTGCCCTGACTCTGCTGTTTACAGAAACACCCCATATGTGGCCGTAAACGACTGTACGGGCACACAGTAGGGCGTAGAGTGAAAGGTGCGCCGTTTGGTTTTTGGAAGGCTGATTTTGCTGGACTGTTTTTTTGACACCATGTCCCATTTGAAGCCCCCCTGATGCACCCCTAGAGTAGAAACTCCATAAAAGTGACCCCATCTAAGAAACTACACCCCTCAAGGTATTCAAAACTGATTTTACAAACGTTGTTAACCCTTTAGGTGTTGCACAAGATTTAATGGAAAATAGAGACACAATTTCAAAATTTCAAATTTTTGGCAGATTTTCCATTTTAATATTTTTTTTCCAGTTACAAAGCAAGGGTTAACAGCCAAACAAAACTCATTATTTATGGCCCTGATTCTGTAGTTTACAGAAACACCCCATATGTGGTCGTAAACAGCTGTACAGGCAAACGGCAGGGCGCAGAAGGAAAGGAATGCCATAAGGTTTTTGGAAGGCAGATTTTGCTGGACTGGTTTTTTTGACACCATGTCCCATTTGAAGCCCCCCTGATGCACCCCTAGAGTGGAAACTCCAAAAAAGTGACTCCATTTTAGAAACTACGGGATAGGGTGGCAGTTTTGTTGGTACTAGTTTAGGGTACATATGATTTTTGGTTGCTCTATATTACACTTTTTGTGCAGCAAGGTAACAAGAAATAGCTTTTTTGGCCCGTTTTTTTTTTTTGTTATTTACAACATTCATCTGACAGGTTAGATCATGGGGTAATTTTATAGAGCAGGTTGTCACGGACGCGGCGATACCTAATATGTATACATTTTTTTTTATTTATGTAAGTTTTATACAATAACTTCATTTTTAAAACCAAAAAAATGTTTTAGTGTCTCCATAGTCTAAGAGCCATAGTTTTTTCAGTTTTTGGGCGATTATCTTGAGTAGGGTCTCATTTTTTGCGGGATGAGATGACGGTTTGATTGGCACTATTTTGGCGTGCATATGACTTTTTGATCGCTTGCTATTACACTTTTTGTGACGTAAGATGGCAAAAAATGGCTTTTTTTACATTGTTTTTATTTTTATTTTTTTACGGTGGTCATCTGAGGGGTTAGGTCATGTGATATTTTTATAGAGCCGGTCGATACGGACGCGGCGATACCTAATATGTATACTTTTTTTTTATTTATGTAAGTTTTACACAATGATTTCATTTTTGAAACAAAAAAAAATCATGTTTTAGTGTTTCCATAGTCTAAGAGCCATAGTTTTTTCAGCTTTTGGGCGATTATCTTGAGTAGGGTCTCATTTTTGCGGGATGAGATGACGGTTTGATTGGTACTATTTTGGCGTACATGCGACTTTTTTGATCACTTTTATTACCTTTTTTGGGAAGTAAGGTGGGCAAAATTTCAATTTTCTCATAGTTTTTATTTTTTTATTTTTATGGCGTTCACCGTGCGGGGAAAGTAACATGACCATTTTATAGATCAGGTCGTTACGGACGCGGCGATGTGTAGTTTATTTTATTTTTTTAATTTTTATTCAGTGATAAATGTTTTTTTTTTATCTTAACTTTTTTCACTTTTTTAAAAAAAAAATTTGACCCAGACCCGCTTGGTTCTTGAAGATCCAGTGGGTCTGATGTCTGTATAATACAGTACAGTACAATATATATTGTTCTGTACTGTATTTTACTTACACTGAACAGATCTATGCTTTCAGCATAGATCTGTTCAGCACCATGGACAGCAGGACGCCTGAGCAGGCGTTCTGTTGCCATGGGAACCCTCCCCGTCTGCTCAGAACTTCGCAGACGGGGAAGGGTAAGCACGGGGCTAAGGGGGGCTGTCGGGGGGCTCTCTCCCTCTACATCGGGGGGCTGCAAAGGCACAGCAGCCCCCCGTTGAGAGGGAGGGAGCTCCCTGACCGATGACAGATAACTTTTTCCATACAGCGGTCCGTACGGACCGCGGAATGGAAAGGGTTAAACGGCTGACATCTGCACAGATGTCAGCCGTTTATACCAGGGTGCCAGCAATGTGCTGGCACCCTGGTATAACCACTAGAAGCCAACGATCATTCATGGGGAGGCGGGCAGGGGATCGCGATCCCGCCTGCCGCACCGCCCGCCTCCCGCAACGCCCCCACCGCATGCGACACCCCCCCCGCACCACCCGCCAGCATCAAATCATGCAGGGGTGCAGGGGGGGGTGAAAAATATAGATTATAGGCACTCAAAAGTTTCTGATCCCCGCGGTCAGGGACCGCGGGCATCAGAAACTGCAAAAAAAGCAGCAAACCGCAGGTCTGAATTGACCTGCGGTTTGCTGCGATCGCCGACACGGGGGGTCACATCACCCCCCCTGGCGTTGTCACAGGATGCCGGCTGAAGGATTTCAGCCGAAATCCCGTTCCGTTTAACCCCTCGGGCGCCGGAATCCCGATTTAAAAGTTAGGACGTACCGGTACGTCCTTGGTCCTTAAGGACTCGGGAAATAGGGCGTACCGGTACGTCCTATGTCCTTAAGGGGTTAAGTACTTACTAAGTGCAGCCAAACTCCTGATTCCGACCTTATGGCTGTCCTCAGAAGTCCCTTCCTTTGAACAATGGTACCTTAAAATTGACCAAATTTATAGACTGGAGGAGATATCTTCATGGGAGATGAGATCGCATCATACTTTTGTCAAGACATGGAAGGGTTGGAAATCCTCCAGAGGATACGAGACCTAATGCTCTCAACAATTATCTTACACCTCAATGCACGGGCTACTTGCTCGTGAGGCTGTTGTTTTCACTTTCCCGTTTGTCACCTGTCGCAGCTTTCGGAGATACTACACTCAATCCACCTCAGACCCTTAACCAAGGTAACCTAGATCTACTACCTTGAATGCATATGTTTTGCCTTAGAGACTGAACTTAATAAGTGACCTGATGACCTTTCATCTAATGATAATTTATCCACTGTAAGCTCAATGTTTTCTGTTGGAGACCTGTTGACTCCACCTCTGAAATGTATCTACGTTTCTATGTATTTTAATTCTGCTCAATAAAAGAGTTTAAAAAAAATAAAGAAAGAAAGACAGCGTTAATAAAAAATCTCTAGTAGGAAGATACAGAAAGAATATACAGGAACATGAAACCTGTTAAAAAGCAAACAAAGTTCCAAGAAAATTTTATTCTATATTAATTAAAAGTATATTTACATGTTCACTGCAGAAAAGGGGCGTAAGACAGGGCATCATTGAGGCCTCTAGGTTGCATGGTATCCAACGTCCAAATCCACTTTGTCTCTAGTTGGGCCAAACATTTCATCAGATTGCCACCTCGCATCCCCAAGTCTATGTGGTCTATCCCACAGACTTTCAGGAGTGAGGGGTCACTGTCATGAAAACTCCTAAAGTGTCTAGCAATAGGTTTAAGGTCGTTCACATCAGTGGAATCTTTTGATTTCACAATGTCTCGGACATGTTCGCGGACTCGTATTTTTAGTTCCCTGCTTGTCAAACCAACGTAAATTTTCGTGCAGGGATAAGTGGCATGGTAAATTACCCCTTTAGTGGTACATGAGATACAATGGGTAATTTTGTATGTTTTAGTCTGCATGGAATTCATAAACTCGGTGGTCCTCAAGATGTTGTCACAGGCCACACATTTACCACAAGAGGAGCAACCCCCTTAGAGCCAAAAATTGTGCCCTGCACTTGAGGGGCATAATAGGATCTAACCAAATGGTCTCCCAAATTCTTCGCCCTCCTAGCCACTACAGATGGATACGAAGGCAATATCTTGTCCAAAATTGGATCCGCCCTCAGTATTGGCCAAAATCTCTCCAATATTCCTTGCATGTGGTAAGGGGTGATATATCTTACTGTATCAGTTGTTTCCTTCTTTGATTTAGAATGGATGAGATCTTGTCGTATTGAATGTTTAGCCCGATTGTATGCTCTCTTCACTGATCTCTTGCTATATCCACTTTCTAGGAACCGTTGTAGTAAGATGTTTGACTAGGCCTCAAAATCCTCATTGGTGGAACACACTCTTCTGATCCTAATAAATTGGCCAGTAGGTATTGCTTTAATTGTCTGGGGAGAGTGAGAGGATGATGCATGTAAGAGTGCATTGACCGCAGTCTCTTTTCTGTATATGTCAGTTTGCAAAAGGCCCGAGGAGTCACGTTTAATTAGAACATCATATTTGTAGGTCAAATGGATATTGTATTTGTTGTTATTAAGACTATCCATGAAACAGCCAAGAGTGTTAGGAGTTTCCTGCCATATTAAAAAGATATCGTCGCTGTACCGGGCCCAAAAAATGACCCGGTCCATCGACGTGTGCCCATCAGACATAAAGAGCTCCCTCTCCCACAGCCCCAGGAAGAGGTTGGCATATGAGGGCGCACAAGCCACCCCCATTGCAGTCCCCCGGAGCTGCAGGTAGAAGGAGCTGTTAAAGGTGAAAAAGTTGTGCGTGAGGGCAAACTGTAATAAATCAATAAGACAGGCAGAGAAGTTCTTATCACCGTTGGTCATAGACAGGAAATAAGAGGCGGCTCGTATACCATCCCTATGGTTGATGCTGGTGTACAGTAATTCGACATCACATGTCACCAGCAGCATGTCAGAATCGAGATGGATACCATCGATCTTCTGGAGCAGATCTGCGGTATCCCGCGTATATGATTGTAAGCCTTCTACCAGAGGCTTTAAGTTATGATCTAAAAACCTGCATACATTCTCCAGAAAGCCCCCACAACCTGATATGATCGGCATACCTGTTGGTTTTGTAGGGCTCTTGTGGATCTTGGGCAAGAGATATAGGGTGGGTATTGAAGGATGTCGTACAGTTAATGCCTCACACAGTTGTCGAGATATAACATCATCAGTTACTGCTGCTTCCAATAAGTCCAGCAGTAGTTGACTGTAGGAGGAAAGGGGGTTAAAGGTTAACTTTTTGTAACACACCATATCCCTCAATTGACATTAGGCCTCTGTCTCGTACATTTTATGGGACTAGATGACGATATTACCCCCCTTGTCCGCCGGTTTGAAGACCACGTCCTTCCATGACCGTAGATTCTTCAAACTTTTACGTTGATCAAATGTCAAATTGTCATGAGTTCTTTTATCAATCAATAGTAAAAGTTCTTTGGATACCGATCTCACAAAAAGGTCTACTGCTGGACATAGTGACAAGGAGGGGAATTTGTCAGAGCGTTTTCTGATAACCGTGGGAACCTTACCCGAAGTTTCTCTCTGTTCCTCCAATAAACTCTCCAAAACATCCAAAGTTTCTTCTTCTGTGGGTAAGCCTGAGGAATTTTCTTCTTCAGGTTTGAAGAACCACCTGTTTAAAATTAATGATCGGCCGAACAGATGGAGTTCTTTTATCGATGTAAAGGTATCAAGAGGGGCAGACGGTGAGAAGGTAAGTCATTTCTGTAAGACAGAGATGTCCACGTTGGATAGATGATGATCATAGAGGTTGATTACTTTTAGATTCTTGTCCTGATGTGGATCATTTCTCTGTCTCCTCTTATAAGGTTGAGTTCTGTGTTTCCACTTCCTTTTGTTTTGGCCCCTCTACCTAGTCATCATCCCAGGGCTAGTGTGTCCACTCGCCTGACTACCTGTGTTACTTGCTGCAGATAGTGATGAGATGGACGTAGACCGAACATCTTTTTATTCTGTGCATCAATGAGGTCCCTATTAAATTTCTTGGACTTCAATTGTTGAATGTCCCTTTCCCACGTCTCAAATTGTGCCTCTAATTGGAGATTAAAGGAGGTCCATTCCTCATTCGAAATGGCCGCCTGTAAATGATTCTGTGTTGTCTCAATTTCTTTATCCAATATTAAGAGGATATTGGCATTTAAGCCAATCAGTAGCTCCATGAACTTCATAGAGCTGTTTGTGCAAATCTCCTCCCATTTGTCTATAAATATTTCATCCTCTATCGGAAAGGACGGGAACACTTGGATGCGTAAACCCCTAGGGACTAAACCCCTCTGTATATAATTTTCTAGAGAGGCCTTGTTCCACCAAGTTTTTAATTTATGGTGGAGTTGAGACCTCAATGTGCCCTGCAAAACGCCCACATCTCTGCGTATATTAAAATCAACAGATGAGCTGTCATCTCTTAAAACCTCCACGAGACGAGACTGCCAAGTACGTTCTCTTGTTCTAAAATCCATGGGGCCTGCAACCAAACAAAGTCTGTGGAAACCACAGTGGATAAACCAGTTAGATACAAAATAGGTTACATAAAGGGATGCGTAAAGCAACAACGTGGCAAAAAAAGCCCCTCAGCAAAAACAGCTAACTCAGAAATAACTAGAAAGACCTATAAGATAACACTGAGAGTTGATAAGCTATAAGACTATTATTTATTGAAGTACATGATTAAAACATACAAAGGGAGATGACAGACAAATCCATAATTGAAAAGAGTGCGGTACAATCCTGGGAGAGTAGACAGGTAAAAAAAAAACAATAATTTGTTACATTTTTGGTTGAAATTCACAAATTTTTGGGTGTGATATACCCATGCTCTACCTAGTAGACAGGTTAAAAAAAAATCACTAACTTGTCTGTTACATTTTCAGGTGAAATTCACCAATTTGTGGCTGTGATATACAACTGCTATACTTAGTAGACAGGTAAAAAAAAATCATTAATTTGTCTGTTACATATTCAGGTGAAATTCACCAATTTTTGGCTGTGATATACCCCTGTTCTGCCTAGTAGACAGGTAACATTTCGCTAATTTGTCTGTTACATATTCGGGTGTAATTCACCAATGTTTGGGTGTAATATACCACTGCTATACCTAGTAGACAGGTAAAAAAAAATCATAAATTTTTCTGTTACATTCTTGGGTGACATTTTACTATTTTTTCCGTGAATAAATCCCTGCTCTGCATAGTTGACAGGGACCAAAATTTAAAAAAATCATCTGTTCCATTGGTGGGTGACATTAACCCCCCATTTCTGCCCAATGGGAAGATATGTATCAGCTACTAAGGAGATTTTGGCCAATCCTGAGGACGGATTCGATCTTGGCTAAATATCTGTCCCCCCATCCATCATTGGTAGCTAGGCGTTCGAGGAGTTTACGCGATCACCTTGTCAAGTCTTACTATAGACCTTTAGAAAGTGGTGGAATTTTTGGCTCTAGGGGACCAAAATGGGGTTGTTCCCCCTGCGGTAGATGCGTAGCGTGCCCAAATATAGATAAGGCTACTGAGTTTACAAATTCAGATCAAACTAAAACGTATCAGATTAGACACATCACTTGCACCACCAAAGCAGTGGTATACTATGCGACCTGTCCATGCCAAAAAATTTACATAGGCCTTACTACTAGGGAATAAAAAATTTGAGTAAGGGAACACATTCGAGACATTAAAAAGGCCAATGATGTTGACGAGCTATTTAGTTTGAAACCCATTCCCAAACATTTTAAGATATTTCACCAGGGAAATTCATCCCTTCTGAAAGTACGTGGCATTGACCACGTGAATTTGGGAATGAGGGGTGGAAATGTTATGAAAACGCTTGCCCAACGTGAGACAAGGTGGATTTGGACCCTGGATACTATGCAACCGAGGGGTCTTAATGATGTCCTGGGTTTTGCTCCTTTTCTCTGGGTGCCACGCCAACTTTTAAATATTTGTTTATTATTTTTGTATATTTGATAATTTTTTATATATAAATAAAAAATTATTTTAGAAAATTATTTTATATAGTTTGAATATACTGTGTTCGTCCTTTGTGTATGTATTTTTAGTTAATACTTTTTTCTATGTCTTTACCTAGCTCATTTCATCATATGTATATGTCGTTATTTCTACCTTTTTTGATGACCCCCGAAGAGACTCTGGAGAAAAGAAAAAATATATATTGAAGGCCTATTATTCTGGCCAACTTGAATTGCTGCTATCAACATGTAGATATATGTGCTAATGAGTATGGATGATTGGTTGTCTATATATGAGAAATTCTTCATCTATGAATGAGACACATTTTGTACTATATACCTCTGTATTTATTCATTTCATATTTTTTTTACTATTCTTTTGTATTTATATACTTTTGTACACTTATATCTGTGTATATATATGATTTTTTTTTTACTTTTTATCTATTTTACATTATTTATTATACCACAGGGCTTTGTACTTTATGCACAATCCTGGTGCACTTATGGGTGTTGTGATGTTTTTTCATCCCCTTTATATATCACATATATTATTTATTGTATGTTTCATTATGCATTATATTACTATCCATCACAAAGTATGGCACTGGGTATAAATAGGAGATGTGATGTTTCACGTCTCTAATCAGCAATTAGAAGCACTTTGTATTCTATTATGAATTATCTTTTTCCTCTTTTTTAGCACTTTTTTATCAATCATTACTTATTGTATATGAACATGAATCGATTATGCAGTCATTTACTTATATTTATTCACTATTACTATTCTGTCAATATATGTTGGGATATCCGCATCTGTATAAAGCGGTATCCAACTTATGCCCCTAAATTCAATATACCATCGAACTTTGAGAATGTTTTTGGTGCTGGAATATTTCTGCACTATGGTTCAAGGACCTTTCTGACATGTGACGTGAGCGGTCACGTGACTGGCCATCATGTGACCGCCGCATCATGGGGCGGAATTGCGTATGCACACCTGAATGTTCGGGTTCGAGAAGTTCGGCCGAACTTCCCGAAAATGTTCGGGTTCGGGATCCGAACTCTACCCGAACTTCGCCCCGAACCCCATTGAAGTCAATGGGGACCCAAAATTTTCGGCACTAAAAAGGATGTAAAATAGCCCAGGAAAGGGCTAGAGGGCTGCAAAAGGCAGAAAAATGTAGGTAAATCCCCTGCAAACAAATGTGGATAGGGAAATTAATTTAAAAAAATAAAAAATAAAAAAATTAACCAATATCAATTGGAGAGAGGTCCCATAGCAGAGAATCAGGCTTCATGTCACCCACCACTGGAACAGGCCACTGTGAGATATTTAGGCCCCGGCACCCAGACAGAGGAGAGAGGTCCCATAGCAGAGAATCAGGCTTCATGTCACCCACCACTGGAACAGGCCATTGTCAGATATTTTTAGGCCCCGGCACTCAGACAGAGGAGAGAGGTTCCATAGCAGAGATTCAGGCTTCATGTCCTAGCAGAGAATCAGGCTTCATGTCACCCAACACTGGAACAGGCCACTGTGAGCTATTTAGGCCCCGGCACCCAGACAGAGGAGAGAGTTCCCATAGCAGAGAATCAGGCTTCATGTCACCCACCACTGGAACATGCCATTGTCAGATATTTTTAGGCCCCGGCACCCAAACAAAGGAGAGAGGTCCCATAGCAGAGAATCAGGCTTCATGTCATAGCAGAGAATCAGGCTTCATGTCACTTACCACTGGAACAGGCCACTGTCAGATATTTTTATACCCCGGCACCCAGACAGAGGCGAGAGGTCCCATAGCAGAGAATCAGGCTTCATGTCACCCACCACTAGAACAGGCCACTGTCAGATATTTTTAGGCCCCGGCACCCAGACAGAGGAGAGAGGTCCCATAGCAGAGATTCAGGCTTCATGTCATAGCAGAGAATCAAGCTTCATGTCACCCAACACAGGAAAAGGCCACTGTCAGATATTTATAGGCCCCGGCACCCAGACAGAGGAGAGATGTCCCATAGCAGAGAATCAGGCTTCATGTCACCCACCACTGGAACAGGCCACTGTCAGATATTTTTAGGCCCCGGCACCCAGACAGAGGAGAGAGGTCCCATAGCAGAGAATCAGGCTTCATGTCATAGCAGAGAATCAGGCTTCATGTCACCCACCACTGGAACAGGCCACTGTCAGATATTTTTAGGCCCTGGCACCCAGACAGAGGAGAGAGGTCCCATAGCAGAGAATCAGGCTTCATGTCACCCACCACTGGAAAAGGCCACTGTCAGATGGAATTTTGTGCTGTCAAGTATAGACAGAGAGGTTTTGTAGGTTTACAAGTATTATATATATTTCAGGTAATACCTCATATATGGATTTCAGAACACGTGACAAAGACTGGGTGTCACAACTGGGAACAGTTTTTTGGAGAGAAAACGGCACAGGATACAGAGAAATGTGATAGTAAGGAGTTGAAACATAAGATCAGAGAGGCACTTAGAAAAGGCACAAAGTTGTGGTGGAACAAGGCTGCATTAGAAAACTATCTTAATAGGAGCATTGTGCCACGGGGGCTACGTGTTCAGATATTCCCAACCCTAGAAGGTGAAGACCCCACCTTTATGGGTAAGTGGGAAGAAACTCAGACAAAGTGCTCACAGACCTTGATAGAATTGCTAATTGGGGCGGACCATAGATCGTTGGAGATCGTGGAGAAGGACATTGACAGCCATAAGGAGAGTATTCAACAGCTCCTTACTAAAGAAGAATTGGAAGGGTTTGACAAAAGCCTAGAAGAAGACCTGGCCAAGTGGGAGAGAGAAATACAATTGATGTAAACGAAGAAATTTCAGAGGGATTTGGGTGATTACCAACAAAATAAAGTATTTAGGTGGCAGAGAAACAGCGTAAGACCAGAATCACGCTCACGCTCCCAATCAATAGCTTCATCTGTATCTAAAGAAGAATGTGGAGCTTCTGTTTTAGACGGGCGCTCGGCCACCGGACGAGGACCGGATTTGGAAAGAACAGGCTACAACCTACGCACATCGGCGCAAAAGAGAAAATACAGGAACGGGAACGGCCGAGGGAAGAAAGCAAGGAATTAAAGGAAAATTAGGGCTGTCAATTCCCTTCTCCACGCTTCCTCCTCACATCACCCGAAAACCATACAGGCAATACCAACGGGACAATTTCTAAGAACACGTAGGATCTGCTCTAATGTGAAACACTTTGAACATCAGGCGTCCCTGTTGACACAACGTTTCCTGGAGAGGGGATACCAACCAGATATGATTCAGCAGAGCTATGAGAGAGCCAAAAATACCACAAGAGATTCCCTACTGGTAAGTAAAGTTAGATCAAAAGACAGTAGGGACCCAGGGGTGAGATTCATTACCCCATTCAACAACAAGTGGCGTTTTATTCAAAGTGTTTTTCGCAAGCATTGGCCGGTCCTCCAAACGGATGGGGACCTGGCAACATGTCTGACCCCGTACCCCCAGATCACATGGAGGAGATCGCGCAACTTGCGCGATCTCCTAACCAATAGTCATTATGTACCGAGAACAGCTGGAGGCATATTTGGGAGCAAGGGTCCTAAATGGGGATCATTCTCATGCGGATCATGTGTGGCATGTAAGTACATGGTCCGTTCCACTGCCTTCTGTGATTCCTCTGGGAAAAAGAATTTTAAGATCGTGCATAATTTTACATGCAATACAGAGGCAGTGGTATACCAAATTACATGTCCATGCAATCTAATCTACATCGAGATGACTACCAGGGCTCTTAAGGTCTGGGTATTGGAACATATCAGCAAAATATATGCAGCCTCCGAGGTACCTGAGAAAGACTGGGATATGTTGCAAGCAGTTCCACGGAATTTCCGTAGGTTCCATGGATCTGACCCACGGGGCCTGAAAGTAAGGGGCATAGACAAAATCAGTCTGGGGTCTAGAGGCGGAAATGTCAAACAAGCCCTGCTTCGTAGAAAAACCAGATGGATAGTTGTCCTGGACACAGTAGCCCTGTATGGTCTTAATGAATCCAACAGCTTCTCCTCCTTTCCATGAGAATAGCGCGAATTTTAACTGTAGGGTATAGTTTCTTATCGCTATTCTTTATTATAATATTGTTCTTTCCTTTTTCGAGATTTTTATTGTGTCTTCTATTTGGGATGTGGTGGCAATGGATCCAACAAGCGACGAGGGGAAGAAAAGCCTCAAATGAAGCAGAGACGATTCGGAGTAGACAAAAAAATACACAGGAGAATGTATTATATTGAGCATTATGTGTATTGATTGGGTCCAATTTTCGTACCTCTGTTGGGGTCTTTGTAACTTAGTTATTGTGCTATATCGAATCATTTGGGGATTGTCTCTGTATAGATCAATGTGCCATCACTCTGATGAGGGTTGGTTTTCACTTATGAGGGGTCGGGTGTGCCGCAACGGATCCAATTGGTGGACAATTGGCGGGGCCCCTTTCGAGTCGCCGCCGTTAGCCTTGTCCCCAATTGGATTAGTTCCGACACTCTCGTCCCATGTGTGGAAATCACATGTATTTCTCAAGATCAGAGGTACATCTGGTATTTTGGGGAGAGCCTACGTAGTATAGACTCACATGTTGTGGTTTAGATGGGTGTTGGTCAACTGGTTTGTATGAATGGTGGGCCGGGAGTGCTACAGCCGATCCCACCAGTGGACAACTGTTTGCCATTGTCCTTGATGGGGTTGTTTCTGGGACTCTCGCCCCACCTTTTGATGCCATATTCACTCCTTACTATTGGAGGTGTGTCCAGTAATCTTTGACACGGACACTGTATCATTGTGAGGATACATATTAGTTATTACTATAGACTGAGCTTTATGCCAGCAATAGTATCTTATATATTATAAGCACTTTGAGTTCACTTGGGATAATGCGAATGAGCATATTAGGAAGTAACATGGGCTAAGAAGCCAAACTTATATGAATTATTGTAGTCACCACTATGTTTATGAATTGTAGGATTTTTATTTATTGTTTTTATGTGTGGACTTTTTTTTATATATTTATTTTTATTGTTATATTTATTCAATCATGTCATATTAATATTGTATTGTAATCATGTATTGACGATATAACTTATATTGGTGTAACAACTTATATTGGTGTATTAATTATTGGGCTCCTCATTAGTTGTAGTGTGTATGGAGGAATGGTGCCGTTATATTTTAACATTTAAATACTAGCATCTATGATGATAGAACCACCATGGGCCTGATGTGGATTACGGTTACATATGGTGATCCTGCACTTTCCTAAAACTGTACCAGTTACCCTTTTCGCATTAGGATCCATTGAATGGTGCTTGCGGGTCACCTGCGTTCCACTAAGTCGCGGTCCATGCATGCGCTGCACGGCGTCATCTCAACGTGCTCAGTGATGTCATTATGCACCGCGCATGTGCATGTGCATTGGCGTGGACGCCCTGAGAGATGGCTCCGTGGATCATGGTGCTTCCGCGCCCGCCGTGTTGGACCGCAGGTAATTGCAATCCAGGTAAGCCCTCCCACCCTTTATCTCGATTATTTATACCCTGCCATTCCATATTCCGATACCTCCTGACGAAGCCGCTGAGGTGAAACACGCGTCGAGGTCCTGCGCTTAGTGTCATCTATCCTTTTGGGCTAATATCATGTCTTCAGGTACGTCCTGTGTTAGGTAATGGTGAATACCAGTGCATGGTTCATCATATAACGTATCTATATCAGCCTATGTTATTTTCTTGGCTACTTATATGTATGTACTGCGCCATAGACTAGACTGCAGATATATTGTATTGAGTATGTCAGCTGTATTTCGTCTATGAATACATAGGACATTGCTGTGCACTACATGGACATCCAGGGATATTCCATTGAGTGTTGCGGCTATCAGCGTTCAACGAGGTGGTAATCACCATTAGCAACCACATTTTTGGATGCCCGTGAGTCACAGTGTTTGACCTGACACCCATCAAGTGCTGAACTGCCTTGTGGAGATGCATGAGAGCCCAGTAGAGTTGAGCGAACACCTGGATGTTCGGGTTCGAGAAGTTCGGCCGAACTTCCCGGAAATTCAGGATCCGAACTCGACCCGAACTTCGCCCCGAACCCCATTGAAGTCAATGGGGACCCGAACTTTTCGGCACTAAAAAGGCTGTAAAATAGCCCAGGAAAGGGCTAGAGGGCTGCAAAAGGCAGCAAAATGTAGGTAAATCCCCTGCAAACAAATGTGGATAGGGAAATGAATTAAAATAAAAATAAAAAAAATTAAAATTAACCAATATCAATTGGAGAGAGGTCTCATGGCAGAGAATCAGGCTTCATGTCATAGTAGAGAATCAGGCTTCACGTCACCCACCACTGGAACAGGCCATTGTCAGATATTTAGGCCCCGGCACCCAGACAGAGGAGAGAGGTCCCATAGCAGAGAATCAGGCTTTATGTCATAGCAGAGAATCAGGCTTCAAGTCATAGCAGAGAATCAGGCATCATGTCATAGCAGAGAAACAGGCTTCATGTCACCCACCACTGGAACAGGCCATTGTCAGATATTTAGGCCCCAGCACCCAGACAGAGGAGAGAGGTCCCATAGCAGAGAATCAGGCTTCATGTCACCCACCACTGGAACAGGCCATTGTCAGAAATTTTTAGGCCCCGGCACCCAGACAGAGGAGAGAGGTCCCATAGCAGAGAATCAGGCTTCAAGTCATAGCAGAGAATCAGGCTTCATGTCATAGCAGAGAATCAGGCTTCACGTCACCCACCACTGGAACAGGCCATTGTCAGATATTTTTAGTCCCCGGCACCCAGACAGAGGAGAGAGGTCCCATAGCAGAGAATCAGGCTTCATGTCACAGCAGAGAATCAGGCTTCATGTCACCCAACACTGGAACAGGCCACTGTTAGATATTTTTAGGCCCCGGCACCCAGAAAGAGGAGAGGTTAATTCAACTTTGGGTTGCCCCGCAATATAATGGTAAAAGGAAAATAAAAAAAGGATTGAATGAGGAAGTGCCCTGGAGTACAATAATATATGGTTAAGGGGAGGTAGTTATAAATGTCTAATCTGCACAAGGGATGGACAGGTCCTGTGGGATCCATGCTTGGTTCGTTTTTATGAACGTCAGCTTGTCCACATTGGCTGTAGACAGGCGGCTGCGTTTGTCTGTAATGACGCCCCCTGCCGTGCTGAATACACGCTCAGACAAAACGCTGGCCGCCGGGCAGGCCAGCACCTCCAAGGCATAAAAGGCTAGCTCTGGCCACGTGGACAATTTGGAGACCCAGAAGTTGAATGGGGCCGAACCATCAGTCAGTACGTGGAGGGGTGTGCACACGTACTGTTCCACCATGTTAGTGAAATGTTGCCTCCTGCTAACACGTTCCGTATCAGGTGGTGGTGCAGTTAGCTGTGGCGTGGTGACAAAACTTTTCCACATCTCTGCCATGCTAACCCTGCCCTCAGAGGAGCTGGCTGTGACACAGCTGCGTTGGCGACCTCTTGCTCCTCCTCTGCCTTCGCCTTGGGCTTCCACTTGTTCCCCTGTGACATTTGGGAATGCTCTCAGTAGCGCGTCTACCAACGTGCGCTTGTACTCGCGCATCTTCCTATTAAGCTCCAGTGCAGGAAGTAAGGTGTACACATTGTCTTTGTACTGGGGATCCAGCAGGGTGGCAACCTAGTAGTCCGCACACGTTAAAATGTGGGCAACTCTGCTGTCGTTGCGCATGCACTGCAGCATGTAGTCGCTCATGTGTGCCAGGCTGCCCAGAGGTAAGGACAAGCTGTCCTCTATGGGAGGCGTATCGTCATCGTCCTGCGTTTCCCCCCAGCCACGCACCAGTGATGGGCCCGAGCTGCGTTGGGTGCCACCCCGCTGTGAACATGCTTTATCCTCATCCTCCTCCACCTCCTCCTCATCCTCGTCCTCCTCGTCCTCCAGTAGTGGGCCCTGTCTGGCCACATTTGTACCTGGCCTCTGCTGTTGCAAAAAACTTCCCTCTGAGTCACTTCGAAGAGACTGGCCTGAAAGTGCTAAAAATGACCCCTCTTCCTTCTCCTCCTCCTGGGCCACCTCCTCTTCCATCATCGCCCTAAGTGTTTTCTCAAGGAGACATAGAAGTGGTATTGTAACGCTGATAACGGCGTCATCGCCACTGGCCATGTTGGTGGAGTACTCGAAACAGCGCAACAGGGCACACAGGTCTCGCATGGAGGCCCAGTCATTGGTGGTGAAGTGGTGCTGTTCCGCAGTGCGACTGACCCGTGCGTGCTGCAGCTGAAACTCCACTATGGCCTGCTGCTGCTCGCACAGTCTGTCCAGCATGTGCAAGGTGGAGTTCCACCTGGTGGGCATGTCGCATATGAGGCGGTGAGCGGGAAGCCCGAAGTTACGCTGTAGCGCAGACAGGCGAACAGCGGCAGGATGTGAACGACGGAAAAGCACGCACAGACGGCCCGCACTTTATGCAGCAGCTCTGACATGTCGGGGTAGTTGTGAATGAACTTCTGCACCACCAAATTCAGCACATGTGCCAGGCAAGGGATGTGCGTCAAACCGGCTAGTCCCAGAGCTGCAACGAGATTTCGCCCATTATCGCACACCACCAGGCCGGGCTTGAGGCTCACCGGCAGCAACCACTCGTCGGTCTGTTGTTCTATACCCCGCCACAACTCCTGTGCGGTGTGGGGCCTGTCCCCCAAACATATGAGTTTCAGAATGGCCTTCTGACGTTTTTACCGGGCTGTGCTGAAGTTGGTGGTGAAGGTGTGTGGCTGACTGGATGAGCAGGTGGAAGAAGAGGAGGAGGAAGCCGAGTAGGAGGAGGAGGCAACAGGAGGCAAAGAATGTTGCCCTGCGATCCTTGACGGCGGAAGGACGTGCGCCAAACAGCTCTCCGCCTGGGGCCCAGCCGCCGACTACATTTACCCAGTGTGCAGTTAGGGAGATATAGCGTCCCTGGCCGTGCTTACTGGTCCACGTTTCTGTAGTTAGGTGGACCTTGCCACAGATGGCGTTGCGCAGTGCACACTTGATTTTATCGGATACTTGGTTGTGCAGGGAAGGCACGGCTCTCTTGGAGAAGTAGTGGCGGCTGGGAACAACATACTGTGGGACAGCAACCGACATGAGCTGTTTGAAGCTGTCTGTGTCCACCAGCCTGAATGACAGCATTTCATAGGCCAGTAGTTTAGAAATGCTGGCATTCAGGGCCAGGGATCGAGGGTGGCTAGGTGGGAATTTACGCTTTCTCTCAAATGTTTGTGAGATGGAGAGCTGAACGCTGCCGTGTGACATGGTTGAGATGCTTGGTGACAGAGGTGGTGGTGTTGGTGGTACATCCTCTGTTTGCTGGGCGGCAGGTGCCAACGTTCCTCCAGAGGCGGAGGAAGAGGCCGAGGCGGCGGCAACAGCAGAAGAGGTAGCAGAGGGAGCCTGAGTGAGTTCCTTGTTATTAAGGTGTTTACTCCACTGCAGTTCATGCTTTGCATGCAGGTGCCTGGTCATGCAGGTTGTGCTAAGGTTCAGAACGTTAATGCCTCGCTTCAGGCTCTGATGGCACAGCGTGCAAACCACTCGGGTCTTGTCGTCAGCACATTGTTTGAAGAACTGGCACGCCAGGGAACTCCTTGAAGCTGCCATTGGGGTGCTCGGTCCCAGATGGCGGCGGCCAGTAGCAGACGGACTCTCTTGGCGGCGGGTGTTCTGCTTTTGCCCACTGCTTCCTCTTTTGCTACGCTGTTGGCTCGGTCTCACCACTGCCTCTTCCTCCGAATTCTGAAAGTCAGTGGCACGACCTTCATTCCATGTGGGGTCTAGGACCTCATCGTCCCCTGCATCGTCTTCCACCCAGTCTTCCTCCCTGACCTCCTGTTCAGTCTGCACACTGCAGAAAGACGCAGCAGTTGGCATCTGTGTTTCGTCATCATCAGAGACGTGCTGAGGTGGTATTCCCATGTCCTCATCATCAGGAAACATAAGTGGTTGTGCGTCAGTGCATTCTATGTCTTCCACCGCTGGGGAAGGGCTAGGTGGATGCCCTTGGGAAACCCTGCCAGCAGAGTCTTCAAACAGCATAAGAGACTGCTGCATAACTTGAGGCTCAGACAGTTTCCCTGATATGTATGGGGGTGATGTGACAGACTGATGGGCTTGGTTTTCAGGCGCCATCTGTGCGCTTTCTGCAGAAGACTGGGTGGGAGATAATGTGAACGTGCTGGATCCCCTGTCGGCCACCCAATTGACTAATGCCTGTACCTGCTCAGGCCTTACCATCCTTAGAACGGCATTGGGCCCCACCAAATATCGCTGTAAAATATCGCCACGTCCTCTCCCAGCACCAGAGGGTCCACTAACACCACCACGACCATGTCTGCGTCCCTTACTAGATGTTTTTCTCATTGTTACCGTTCACCACAATAAGAAAAAAAATATTTAGCCCAATGTATTGAATTCAAATTCCGGCTTTTTTTTACAGGCACCTAACACTATCTGGCTATCTATTTAAGTACCGTATTACACTAATACAGGCACAACAGTAACCACAGATTTAGGGGAATATAAATTGTAGGCCTAGTATTTAGGCCCTGGATGAAAGGTATCCTTTTACAGGCAGAATTACACTTGGAGATGCACGGTAGCGTGTGAAGTTATTGAGGATGACCCTATCAGCACTTGAATTTGCACCTTGAATGTAATATACCCTTTTACGGACAGAAATACACTATGTGAGATGCACAATAGTGTGTGCAATTTTAAAGGCTTATGCTTTCAGCAATTGTAATTTAACAGTTTGTGTAATATACCCTTTTACGGACAGATTTAAACTTGGCCTGCAACAGCAGAAACCACTGATTTAGGGTATTGCTATTTTGGGAGTTGAATTTCAACCCAGAACAAAAACTATGCTTTGACGGACACTAAAAAACTTGTCCAGCCACAGCTGGAACACCAGATTTAGGGTATTGCTATTTTGGCAATTGAATTTCACCCCAGAAAAAAATATATCCTTTGCCAGACAGCAGACAGTATTACACTTGGCTAGCCACAGCTGGAACACCAGATTTAGGGGATTGCTATTTTTGCAAGTGAATTTGACCCCTCAATAAAATATAGAAAATTCTATCCTGAGTTTCTAGGGGTGACAATAAGCACAGCCAAGCCCCTGATGTAGGATATATATATATATATAAAAAAAAAAAAACTACTATTGATGGTTAAATGGACTTGGTGGCAGCTTGTGCTGGCGCACCACAAGACACAAAATGTGGGCCGATCACCCCAGAAAAAAGTGACAGAAAAACGCTCTGGGCAGCCTAAAAACAGTGAGCAATTAACTAGCAGAAGTTGAATGATTCACAGCTGTAGATCGATCACTTCATTAAGTGTTTTTGCTAAATTAATCCCTGCCTAATTCGGGTTCGCTCATCCCTAGTTACGAATGACATGAAAATTTTCCCGCCAAACTAATTCAACGTTTTTGCTGTGCCATTTCTGTATTATTTCTGCTAGAATTTTACAAAAACATTGCAGTGAAGGCACTGCTGGGTGTTACCATTAGCAGGTGTGCCTGACTCTGTCCAATCCGTGCTGCTGGTGTCAGACTGTGCAGGGACAACCACCCAACTGTTTACACTAATCTGTACCTTTACAGCAAGCTTCTGACAATTTATTCATAACTTCTAGTAGAAATAACAGAGGAAAGGCACAATATAGACACATAAGAATAGATGGTCCCAAGTTGTTATTACATGGGGAATGCAAGTAGTTACTAAAACAGGCATGTCAGGAGAGCGATAAGTTTTCTTAAAAGCTGTGTACAGATGTAGCTGAGATAACCTTAATGTTTAACATGTTAAGTAAACAATGACAAGAAAATGTTAATTGACCTTTTCAATGGATTGCAATGGCTTTTGTCACAAAATAACACTGTGACGTGTTATCAAAGACAATTTTAGCTTGGCTACATCTGTACATCTTTGGGGAAATTTTTTATTATTGAGTTGTACATTGCGCTAAAAATCATTTGTAACGGATCTCCTGGCACCCCGACCGGGTACCTCCATCGATAGATGCTTTTAGTGCTTCCCGAGGACTCCAAGCACTCCACTTGACACCGTAAGCACACAGACCCCACGAACCGCCGAAGCTTGGTTGCGGTCTCGCCATCTCCTACCCACCCTGGACCTACGACAAGGCTCCAGGCTCCAGTGGGTAAACCTCTCCTAAATCCAGAGAGCAGGAACAGCTCTTACAAGAGCTAGTAGTTATAGCCAGGGGAGTATAACAACTCTTCAGCGTATAGCAATCCCTAGTGTTGATCAGTTACCCAAACACCAGCCTCAACATGATGAAGGGTAAAACAGGAACTCTTTATTGAACACACAGCATTAACTTATATACACAAGACATACTGAGGACATGATATAGCAGCCAATCCTGTACAGTTTAAACACAAAACTAACCCTATTCAACAAACACAATGGCATTGTCTGTGACGCAATTAACAAACACACTGGCATTGTCTTTGACGCAATCAACAATTAACATGCAAACAGATATCTTCACCCCCTCCATAATGAATGAATAGGGTACGAGGAGACACATGTGATGGGATTATCTCCTGAGTGTATCATAGGAGTCGGCTGCTATTATAATCAACTATTTTAATCCCATCACTAACACAATCAGTGGGAGTCTCAGTGCAGAGTTAACCCTTTTTGTGTTGCTGAATCCACACCATGCCTTTTTAAGGGGCCCTAGGAAATATGTGGCATATAAATTACACACATAAATCAGGGTTCATAGTTCCTTGTAACCCCAAAAGGTCTGAGGGGGTCTCCATTGTTCTCGGTCCATAGTCTGTAGGAAGGAGGCTAGCCCCAGTGACGGTTCAGTCTGTCACATTTCTCCACTCCCAACAGTAGACTAACCAGGTACCTGACCTCCTGTCGGTAGGTGCCTAAGTTAGTTGAGTAGCTCACCCATAAACAAACACTGGTCCTGTTGAACTCTGGGGCCTGGCTCTGTTCTTTATGTCCCCAGCTGTTGTGTGGGCATCTGCTACTCTTTGCTTCATTGTTGCTCTCTAGCTTGGAGTTGTTGGTACTTGGTGGGCAGAGGCCGACTGCGCTCTGCCCAGATGCCAGCTCTTCCGCTGGGGTAGCCAGTGGGGAGTCAGGCTCTGGACAAGAGGATAGGGGAGGACAGAGGCCAACTGCGCTCTGCCCAGATGCCAGCTCTTCCGCTGGGATGGGGTCATTGAATCCTACCCCCAGGACCTTGTTGCGGATCAGCTGTGGAGAGGATGGAGCGCTTACCTCCTCCTCCTGGTATTCCTGCGGGGTTGGTGGGGGATCTGTACCGGCCGTCCAGCATCCCGATAGGCCTGGTGCAGAGACTGCAGTCCCATCTGCACCATCGGAGTTAGGGGTGCTGTCCCCCTGTGGTTGGGGAGAGAAACCGGTTGTCTCCTCTCCCTTCAAGGTACACTGCCGCTGGGGAATGAAGATGATGCTCTCCTCTTTCTGCAAAACATACTGCCGCTGGGGAGCAGGACCGACTGTCCCTACTCCCTGAAAATCCAGCTGCCGTTGGGGATCTTGGCCGACTGCCCAGCATCCCTGTAGGGTCGGTGGAGAGACCTCGGTTCCATCTCCACTGTTGTGGGGCTTACTGTCTCCCCCTGGTACATTAAGCTGCCGCTGGGGAGAGAGGGTAACAAGCTCCTCTCCCATACATACTTCCAGCCGCTGGGGAGGGCGACTGACCGTTTCCGCTCCCAATACAGTGTCCTGCTGCTGGGGAAAGGAGACTGCGCTCTCTATTCCATGCTGGACACTCTGCTGCTGGGGTGGAAGGACAAAGCTCTCCTCTCCCAATAAAACCCTCTGCTGCTGGGGGACAGGACCAACTGTCTCTGTCCCCTGTAACTCAGCCTGCCGCTGGGGGATGGAGACTGGGCTCCCAATTCCCTGCATATCACACGGCCGCTGGGGAATGGAGACTGGGCTCCTAATTCCCTGCATATCACACTGCCGCTGGGGAATGGAGACTGGGCTCCCAATTCCCTCTACATCACACGGCCACTGGGGAATGGAGACTGGGCTCCCAATTCCCTGTACATCACACGGCCACTGGGGAATGGAGACTGGGCTCCCAATTCCCTGCATATCACACTGCCGCTGGGGGATGGAGACTGGGCTCCCAATTCCCTGCATATCACACGGCCGCTGGAGAATGGAGACTGGGCTCCCAATTCCCAATAACTCCCATTGCCGCTGGGCAGGGCCGGTACAAGGCAGGGGCCGAAGGAGCGGGTGCCCTGGGCGCTACCATTTGCGGACAGGAGGGGGGCGCAGGTGAAGTGCCAGCAGAAGTGGCGTCGCCAGGGGGGGGCCAGAGGGGGCCACGGCCCCCCCTACATCATGCTGTGCCCCCCCATGTGCCCCCCCAACTAAAATGACCCCCCCCCCCCCCAAGTGAGCAGCCGCCGCCGGGCACAGGGAGATGAGCGCTTCCATTGCGCTCATCTCCATTGTAAACTGTCTGTGCCAGCGGAGGTGCAGGGGAGGGAGAGGCGTGTCCCTTCCCTTTCCTCTGATAGGCTGCAGGCAGGCACCGAAGTGGAGGAGAGGCCCCGCCCCCTAATTACTCCTGTTTACCTTTCTAAAGCTAAAGGACCTTTGATGATGTCATCACAGGTCCTGTAAGGGAACTGCACAGTGTAAAGTGTAGTTCCCAGGTTAGAACAGTGCATCTGCCAGGACCTGTGATGACATCATCTTCAACATCACAGGTCCTGCAGAATCTAGCAAAGGAACTGCACCAAAAATGGTGTAGTTCCTAGGTTTCAAAGGTATATCTGCCAGGACCTGTGATGACATCATCACAGGTCCTTCAACCCCTAACAGCAAGTATTAGAAGTTCACAAGCAGCTCTGCATTGATCCATACAGACTGGAATGGAGAGGTAAGAGGAGGTCCTCCACTTTTCATCATTTACCCCCCCCCCCTCCATGCCCTGTTTTTACTCATTGCTCACTCATGTATACTACTTCAGACAGTTACCACTACCTCATGTACCTCACAGTGACTATAATGCATAACTGACCACATATTTCTATAAACACTGCATCTACAGTATTATACCTTCTATGTGTCACATCAATACACTGCTCTGTATATATATATATATATACACACACATACATGCACACACACTGCATATATTACACAGTATTATACATGCAATATGTACAGATATATAGTATATACCGCAGTGCACTGATATGTGAGGTATGAGGTATAATAGATGCTGTGTGTACAGATATCAGTACACTTCTGTATATACTATATATGTGAGGTACGAGGTATAATAGATGCAGTGTGTACAGATATATAGTATATACAGCAGTGTACTGATATGTGAGGTACGAGGTGTCAATACACTGCTGTATTTACTATATACCTGTACACACTGCATCTATTATACCTCGTACCTCACATATCAGTACACTGCTGTATATACTATATACCTGTACACACTGCATCTATTATACCCTGTACCTCACATATCAGAACACTAGGGAATATACTATATACCTGTACACACTGCATCTATTATACCGCGTACCTCACATAACTGTACACTGCTGTATATAATATACATCTGCATCTATTATGCCTCTTTTGTGTGCCAGGGCTGTTTTGTAATCCCATTCCGGCCCTGATGGCATAAATTATAAAACGCAGCAGCAAGAATAGTTCATGGAACAAAGAGAGGGGCTATAAAAGGGGAATGGGGGCCCAATTTAGATTCCTGCTATGGGGCCCAGTGATTTTTATGTACGCCCCTGGCTGCAGGCACTAGGCCGGCAGCCTATCAGAGGCCGGCGCAATGACGTCATCGTGCCGCCTGAGCCCTACATTACAGCGTGGGACACAGGAAGAGGCTGCATCGCATCGCTGACACTTAGGTAAGTATAAGTGTTTTTTTTTTGTTTTTTTTTACAATAGTGTTACTGGCACATTGGGGGGGCTTATTACAAAACTGGCACATGATGATGGGGGGGACTTTATACTGGCACATGATGATGGGGGGGACTTTATACTGGCACATGATGATGGGGGGAACTTTATAGTGTCTGTGACTTTCAAAGTCCCACAGTCCTTTGTTCTATTGCTTTAAGTACATTCTTGTTTTGAAACAACATTGATTCTTTCTTAAAAACGGGGGGGGGGGGCGCAGTTTGCCATCTTCACCCTGGGCACCAAATGGCCTTGTCCCAGCCCTGCCGCTGGGGGTAAGGACCGACTGTCTCTGCCCCCTGTAACTCAACCTGGCACTGGGGAATGGAGACTGGGCTCCCAATTCCCTGCAGGAGCAGTGGAGAGACCTCGGTCCCATCTCCACCGGCCACCTGGGGTTCTTCCCAGTAAACATCCACAATATCCTCCCAGCTAAAGGGCTCTGGACCTGGGTCTGACTTCTTGCTGTCCTGCTGAGCCTTCCCAATGGAGTGGAAGAGATCTCGGTAATCCTGCTCCAGTTCCAACTCCAGGGTTGCTAGGTGAGCCAGGTCTTTCTCTACCTCGTGGGGGTCATCCCAATCCTGCCTAGCCTCCCTCTCGTAGAAAATGTTCTGAAGTCTGGACTGTGCAGGGCTCCCGAAGTCAGGCTCTGCAAAGGACTCCCATAACAAGCCAGGACCATCAAACTCCTCTCCCTCTGGCTTGTCATACTCAGCTGTCCAGGGTATATACTGTGCCATATACCACCAGAGCGCCGGGTAGGCCTCCTCCAAACATAGCTCCTGCCATACCCGGTACTCTAGTTCCTTCACCCATTCCTCCAGGGGCTGCTCTCCCAGGAAGGGCATCCGCAGGGCCACTTGCTTCTGCAATCGCTGCTCTCCACTGGGGAGACTCTCACCTCGCTGGTATTGTATATTACCCAGGGCCTGGTACCAGATTCCTTACTTAATGCATCCCGGCCATCCAGGTCTTCCTCATCGTATGCCACTGCTGGTTCCATCCTGCTGCTGTAGTCAGGGGCGCTGTACGGATACTAGCGTTGACCTCAATTTTGTCAATCCACGAACGGTGTCTCCGAGCTGCTTCTCCTCTCACTAGGACGCCATCCCACTGCTGCCACCAATGTAACGGATCTCCTGGCACCCCGACCGGGTACCTCCGTCGATAGATGCTCCTAGTGCTTCCCGAGGACTCCAAGCACTCCACTTGACACCGTAAGCACACAGACCCCACGAACCGCCGAAGCTTGGTTGAGGTCTCGCCGTCTCCTACCCACCCTAGACCTACGACAAGGCTCAAGGCTCCAGTGGGTGAACCTCTCCTAAATCCAGAGAGCAGGAACAGCTCTTACGGAAGCTAGTAGTTATAGCCAGGGGAGTATAGCAAATCTTCAGCGTATAGCAATCCCCAGTGTTGATCAGTTACCCAAACACCAGCCTCAACATGATGAAGGGTAAAACAGGAACTCTTTATTGAACACACAGCATTGACTTATATACACATGACATACTGAGGACATGACATAGCTGCCAATCCTGTACTGTTTAAACACAAAACTACCCCTATTCAACAAACACAATGGCATTGTCTGTGACGCAATTAACAAACACACTGGCATTTTCTTTGAAGCAATCAACAATTAACATGCAAACAGATATCTTCACCCACTCCATAATGAATGAATAGGGGACGAGGAGACACATGTGATGGGATTATCTCCTGAGTGTATCATGGGATTCGGCTGCTATTATAATCAACTATCTTAATACCATCACTAACACAATCAGTGGGAGTCTCAGTGCAGAGTTAACCCTTTTTGTGTTGCTGAATCCAGACCATGCCTTTTTTATGGGCCATAGGAAATATGTGGCATATAAATTACACACATAAATCAGGGTTCATAGTTCCTTGTAACCCCAAAAGGTCTAAGGGGGTCTCCATTGTTCTCGGTCCATAGTCTGTAGGAAGGAGGCTAGCCCTCAGGCTCCTCCAGCAGCCCCAGTGACGGTTCAGTCCGTCACATCATTCATTCACAGTAGTAAAGACAGTGGTGGAGACAGTAGTGTATTTCATTGCTCACTGGGTCAATGTTCTTTACAGTGAAACAGCACTGCAGCAGCAAGACTAAGTCCTATTGAAACCTCCAAGTTTGTGTCAGTCTGGTTTTCACAAAAGACTCTTGCCTACCTACTCCATGTCCTCTTCCAGGAACATCCTCCTGTTCCAAACAGAAGCAGTGCAGAGCGTCACTTTAACTCCCCCCATTTCTATCATATGTGTAAGGCTAAGCATTGGCATGCTGTGTTAGAGCTGGGCGAGAGAGGCAACACAGCTGAACTGTTGCAAAAGTGCATCAAGCAGCAAACATCTTGCTGGCTGCCTCCCTGCCAGCTTAATCTGGGTAAAGCAGTCATCAAAAATGGCTGGAACATCATAGCCATGGTTCATTTTGAGAAAAAAAATACATGCTACCTGCATGCTGTATGTGTTAATTATATTCATGCAAAAATGTATCACACAGAGCCTGGAAACTATAGGCCGGTAAGTTTAACATCTGTCATGGGTAAACAGTTTGAAGGTTTTCTAAAAGATTAGGTCACTGTCACTACTGGGGCTAACACAGAAGTCAGTATTTGGCCCTATTCTCTTCTATATATTTATTTATGATATTGTAGAAGGCTTGTACAGTAAATTATACATTTTTGCAGATCACACTAAACTGTGTAAAGTAATTAACACAGAAGAGGACAGTATACTGCTACAGAGGGATCTGGATAGATTGGAGGCTTGGGCAGAGAAGTGGGAGATGACTGATAAATGTAAGGTTATGCACATGGGAAGGGACAAGTCATCACTATATACTAAATGGTAAAACACTGGGTAACACTAACATGGAAAAAGACCAGTGGCGTGCCCGGGATGGGGTGGGGGGGGCGGTCCGCCCCGGGTGCCGGCTCTCACAGGGGTGCCAGCAGGCCCAGAAGCAATGAGCGCTTCCATCAATACAGATGGAAGCGCTTATTGCTGAAGTGCTGACACCCACATACTGCGGCGGGGCACATTAGTGGAGCACAAGTATTCTCCATCTTCGTTTTAGCTCCATATTCGCCAACTTCGCTAATTCTAGCAATCAAATAGGAAAGTTGACTATAGAGACAGCTAAGTTTAATTCGCTATGCGATTATATCACTTTGCTTTTTTTTTTTTAAATTGAATAGTTAAATACTTGATTATTATAATGATTCTATTTATAAAAAAAAAAAAGCTAAGTAATATAATCTATAGACTCAAAAGTGGTGGCTCACCTCAGGCGGGGTTCTGGAATTGGTGCTACTAGCCCAATGTAGAGGATCACCCCTCCTCTAGTAATAAATGTAACAGAAATAGAAAATGAGGGCGAGCACTCTACACCTGGACCCAATCAGTATTGCATAAAATATTTATTAAATCACCATATAACAATATGACATAAATGGACCATAAGAAACTAAAATCTAAAATACATTGTAAAATACCACTTGGGAAATGGTTAAATCATGTCAGTCTCTTGTGTTCCAAGCTACTGATATAAATGTAGCAAATATGTTTCACCGATGCGTTTCGTTATCCCATGCGCATATGTAGATAGTCAATAGGTTAAGCTGACTCGTGTGCGCTGCTCCGATGTCAGCAAAGCAATAGCGCAGGTGGATTCAGCAATGCCCGCTACCGCATATGTACTTTGCTTAATATCCTTGGATGCCAATAATTTGGCCGTGCACAATTAGTTTGTATGCCTTACCGCATGAGGTCTGAACTTGTGGTGTTCCTACCTTCCTCTCACTTGCGAGGACGTCTATCTGGACGTGTGCGGTGAGTAGGCTGCGAGCGACTGTTCCGGCGTCTAGCTCGTGGTATCTGTGATCAGCTGTTCCCAGATCTCGCGGGATTTCGGAAGTGGTATGTGACCCGGACTGCACAGCAATACTTTGAAGGTCTGTACTCGGCGTCTCAGGAATCCATCTTCTTCCGATAGTTAGAGTATTTGCATGGCCATGCATAGATTGCGGAGATACTTCTGTTACAGGTGTGCGGCTGGGCCGCACACCTATAACAGAAGTATCTCCGCAATCTATGCATGGCCATGCAAATACTCTAACTATCGGAAGAAGCTGGATTCCTGAGACGCCGAGTACAGACCTTCAAAGTATTGCTGTGCAGTCCGGGTCACATACCACTTCCGAAATCCCGCGAGATCTGGGAACAGCTGATCACAGATACCACGAGCTAGACGCCGGAACAGTCGCTCGCAGCCTACTCACCGCACACGTCCAGATAGACGTCCTCGCAAGTGAGAGGAAGGTAGGAACACCACAAGTTCAAACCTCATGCGGTAAGGCATACAAACTAATTGTGCACGGCCAAATTATTGGCATCCAAGGATATTAAGCAAAGTACATATGCGGTAGCGGGCATTGCTGAATCCACCTGCGCTATTGCTTTGCTGACATCGGAGCAGCGCACACGAGTCAGCTTAACCTATTGACTATCTACATATGCGCATGGGATAACGAAATGCATCGGTGAAACATATTTGCTACATTTATATCAGTAGCTTGGAACACAAGAGACTGACATGATTTAACCATTTCCCAAGTGGTATTTTACAATGTATTTTAGATTTTAGTTTCTTATGGTCCATTTATGTCATATTGTTATATGGTGATTTAATAAATATTTTATGCAATACTGATTGGGTCCAGGTGTAGAGTGCTCGCCCTCATTTTCTATTTCTGTTAAAGTAATATAATCGCATAGCGAATTAAACACAGCTGTCTCTATAGTCAACCTTCCTATTTGATTGCTAGAATTAGCGAAGTTGACGAATAGGTAGCTAAAACAAAGATGGAGAATACTTTGTTATCTTCGTTTTGAGGAATATGACGAATACATTTGTCATATTCGCTAATTCTACCAAGCCAACCATAGTAAACCAGGTCCAAGTTGAAATAGCAATTCAATTAATTCAAGTTATAATAATCGAATTACGATTTCAACTTAGCACTGCTGTATTCAATATTCGTTAATTCTAGCCTAATATGGAATATAGCAGTGCTAAGTTGAAATCGAAATTCGATTATTATAACTTGAATTAATCGAATTGCTATTTTAACTTGGACCTGGTTTACTATGGTTGGCTTGGTAGAATTAGCGAATATGACGAATGTATTCGTCATATTCCTCAAAACGTAGATAACTAAGTATTCTCCATCTTCTTTTCAGCTACCTATTCGTCAACTTCGCTAATTCTAGCAATCAAATAGGAAGGTTGACTATAGAGACAGCTGTGTTTAATTCGCTATGCGATTATATTACTTTGCTTTTTTTTTTTTTATAAATAGAATCATTATAATAATCAAGTATTTAACTATTCAATAAAATAAAATAAAAAAGCAAAGTAATATAATCGCATAGCGAATTAAACACAGCTGTCTCTATAGTCAACCTTCCTATTTGATTGCTAGAATTAGCGAAGTTGACGAATAGGTAGCTAAAACAAAGATGGAGAATACTTTGTTATCTTCGTTTTGAGGAATATGACGAATACATTCGTCATATTCGCTAATTCTACCAAGCCAACCATAGTTAACCAGGTCCAAGTTGAAATAGCAATTCAATTAATTCAAGTTATAATAATCGAATTACAATTTCAACTTAGCACTGCTGTATTCAATATTCGTTAATTCTAGCCTAATATGGAATATAGCAGTGCTAAGTTCAAATCAAAATTCGATTATTATAACTTGAATTAATCGAATTGCTATTTCAACTTGGACCTGGTTTACTATGGTTGGCTTGGTAGAATTAGCGAATATGACGAATGTATTCGTCATATTCCTCAAAACGTAGATAACTAAGTATTCTCCATCTTCGTTTTAGCTACCTATTCGTCAACTTCGCTAATTCTAGCAATCAAATAGGAAGGTTGACTATAGAGACAGCTGTGTTTAATTCGCTATGCGATTATATTACTTTGCTTTTTTTTTTTTTTATAAATATAATCATTATAATAATCAAGTATTTAACTATTCAACAAAATAAAATAAAAAAGCAAAGTAATATAATCGCATAGCGAATTAAACACAGCTGTCTCTATAGTCAACCTTCCTATTTGATTGCTAGAATTAGCGAAGTTGACGAATAGGTAGCTAAAACAAAGATGGAGAATACTTTGTTATCTTCGTTTTGAGGAATATGACGAATACATTCGTCATATTCGCTAATTCTACCAAGCCAACCATAGTAAACCAGGTCCAAGTTGAAATAGCAATTCAATTAATTCAAGTTATAATAATCGAATTACGATTTCAACTTAGCACTGCTGTATTCAATATTCGTTAATTCTAGCCTAATATGGAATATAGCAGTGCTAAGTTGAAATCGAAATTCGATTATTATAACTTGAATTAATCGAATTGCTAATTTAACTTGGACCTGGTTTACTATGGTTGGCTTGGTAGAATTAGCGAATATGACGAATGTATTCGTCATATTCCTCAAAACGTAGATAACTAAGTATTCTCCATCTTCGTTTTAGCTACCTATTCGTCAACTTCGCTAATTCTAGCAATCAAATAGGAAGGTTGACTATAGAGACAGCTGTGTTTAATTCGCTATGCGATTATATTACTTTGCTTTTTTTTTTTTTTATAAATAGAATCATTATAATAATCAAGTATTTAACTATTCAATAAAATAAAAAAAAAAAGCAAAGTAATATAATCGCATAGCGAATTAAACACAGCTGTCTCTATAGTCAACCTTCCTATTTGATTGCTAGAATTAGCGAAGTTGACGAATAGGTAGCTAAAACAAAGATGGAGAATACTTTGTTATCTTCGTTTTGAGGAATATGACGAATACATTCGTCATATTCGCTAATTCTACCAAGCCAACCATAGTTAACCAGGTCCAAGTTGAAATAGCAATTCAATTAATTCAAGTTATAATAATCGAATTACAATTTCAACTTAGCACTGCTGTATTCAATATTCGTTAATTCTAGCCTAATATGGAATATAGCAGTGCTAAGTTCAAATCAAAATTCGATTATTATAACTTGAATTAATCGAATTGCTATTTCAACTTGGACCTGGTTTACTATGGTTGGCTTGGTAGAATTAGCGAATATGACGAATGTATTCGTCATATTCCTCAAAACGTAGATAACTAAGTATTCTCCATCTTCGTTTTAGCTACCTATTCGTCAACTTCGCTAATTCTAGCAATCAAATAGGAAGGTTGACTATAGAAACAGCTGTGTTTAATTCGCTATGCGATTATATTACTTTGCTTTTTTTTTTTTTTTATAAATAGAATCATTATAATAATCAAGTATTTAACTATTCAACAAAATAAAATAAAAAAGCAAAGTAATATAATCGCATAGCGAATTAAACACAGCTGTCTCTATAGTCAACCTTCCTATTTGATTGCTAGAATTAGCGAAGTTGACGAATAGGTAGCTAAAACAAAGATGGAGAATACTTTGTTATCTTCGTTTTGAGGAATATGACGAATACATTCGTCATATTCGCTAATTCTACCAAGCCAACCATAGTAAACCAGGTCCAAGTTGAAATAGCAATTCAATTAATTCAAGTTATAATAATCGAATTACAATTTCAACTTAGCACTGCTGTATTCAATATTCGTTAATTCTAGCCTAATATGGAATATAGCAGTGCTAAGTTGAAATCAAAATTCGATTATTATAACTTGAATTAATCGAATTGCTATTTCAACTTGGACCTGGTTTACTATGGTTGGCTTGGTAGAATTAGCGAATATGACGAATGTATTCGTCATATTCCTCAAAACGTAGATAACTAAGTATTCTCCATCTTCGTTTTAGCTACCTATTCGTCAACTTCGCTAATTCTAGCAATCAAATACGAAGGTTGACTATAGAGACAGCTGTGTTTAATTCGCTATGCGATTATATTACTTTGCTTTTTTTTTTTTTTTATAAATAGAATCATTATAATAATCAAGTATTTAACTATTCAATAAAATAAAAATAAAAAGCAAAGTAATATAATCGCATAGCGAATTAAACTTAGCTGTCTCTATAGTCAACTTTCCTATTTGATTGCTAGAATTAGCGAAGTTGACGAATAGGTAGCTAAAATGAAGATAATTCTAGATATCAAACCAATAGGAAAGTAGCCTTAATTTAAAATCGCAATACGCCCTTATTTAAATCGCATAATAATCGCGATAACTAGAAAAATGACGAATATTCAATTTCGACGAATATGAAACGAATATTATATCGAATATTCGCAAATTTCGTCGAAATCGAATATGGCACCTGCCGCTCATCACTAATAGAGAGATCTCTCCCATCATCTATTTATCCCCAGGACTGTGACTGTGACGAGGGGACATCCTCTGTGTCTGGAGGAAAGAAGGTTTATACACAAACATAGAAAAGGATTCTTTATGGTAAGAGCAGTGAGACTATGGAACTCTCTGCCTGAGGACGTTGTGATGCTTTTTTCTGCATAACACTGTGTGTGTTTTTAAACACTATCTGCCCCCTATAAGGTACATTTTTTTAAAATAATTCTAATATGAAAAAACACACTGTTAGTTAACAGAGTCAAACAAGCATTTAGCTATATATGTCTGTCTCTGTGAGAAAGAGCAAAAATTTGTGAAATCTTTTTAAAAAAAGATAATGAAAATATATAAACATCAAAGTCCTAGGAGATCTCAGGGTGTCATATACCAATTTTATAAGCAATTGGAACATATTTGATTTGTGTACAAACAATTTAGCTAAAAATCTATAAAAAAAAGAAATAAAATCAACAAATTGAACCCAAAACCAATTTCAAGAAACTCGCTCATCTCTAGTTTGCACGTATTAATTATTATCACAAGGTGTGACAAACTCCTCTGTTCCATGCACATGCAATAAGTAAGGTATGTGATACATTTTATCTGTAATTATTTATGTCTAGTCATGATATTACTATTAATTTAGCTCATGTATCAATAAAAGAATGTTCCATGTGATATTAAATTAAGTTTTATTGCAGACATGTGTATATGTAAACACCTTGTAAATGTTGCTATGACCAGCCATACGAGGAATGTATCCTGATTCCAGCTTCCCTATATAAACAGAGTAATCTGAAATCAAACATCATTGGGGAAAAAAAGCTTCTACTCTTCAATATCTCTGGATCCAGAGAAAACAACTGAACCAGGAACCAATCATGTCTGGAATCAAAGGAGGACGATGTGGCCAAAAGATCCAGTGCCAGAATCCATGCAAAGACCCCTGCCAAAAAGTCCCTATCTGTGTAAATCCATGCCAAGACCGTAAGTTTTTACTATAAAAGCCAAAGCAAATATCAATTTTATCAAACTGTACTTTATAGTTTTTACATGGATATAAAGTACATGAAAGTTTGAATAGATTTAATTTTTTGATTAGTACCTATATGACTTTTTACAACTGCATTCACAGGTGTGATGGATTTACATGTTCATTCTTCCAGAATTCCTTGGTTTACTCAATGGTTGCACAATTCTTTCTCTATCGATTTGAATGATATGAAACACCATATAAAATTTAGCATTATGATGTAGGAATCAACCACTATATTATAGGAGCTCAGCTAATTTGTAAGAACCATGCCTGATGACCAGCTTGTTGACTGTTTCTAATGTTGCTTAACCATCCATATAGATTATTTCTATGTATAAACTGTAAAATGGTGTATAAATGTGGACATGCTTTCTGATATATTACCACAGTTTATAAATAGGTCTGTTAATACACAGTATGAACAAGTAACACAAAATTGTGCACAATATACACCAGTAAATATGAATTTAATCCCATTCTGTGTATTTTTAGCATGTAAATTTGAAATTCAGAATCATGGCTCTCACCATAATCATCATGGTCAACACCATTTCCACAAGCAAGGTAAGCTTATATCACAGCAGTAAACACAATAAATGTAAACTGTAAGACATTTACTTTTAAGTTATAATAAATGTAATTACCGGTATTTGGTGACATCACCGGCTCTGATGGGCGGGCTTCAGCGTTGCCCTAGCCGTTTTACAGGATAGGGCAGCTCTAAAGCCTACCCATCAGTGCAGGTGACGTCACCGGGCTCACTTCTGGGCAGAACCCTTTGCCTGGAAGCCCCATGGAGAGCCCGGTTGATCACAGGAACTCCCAAAAATGCCTTTGCCCTGCGCGATTTAGTGCAGTGCAAAGGAAAGCATCGGAGAATGAACGGCTCCGATGCTCAAGTCAGGGGGGCTGCCTGGGTGAAAATGGGAATATGTCCGGGTTCAGCTCTGAACCCGGACAACCCCTTTAAGAGTCGGAGCCCATTGACTATAATGGGATCTAGCAGGGTTGCGGCTGCTTTCCTCTATTTATGCCAGGATTTGGGCGGACAAAAACTGTTAGTTACATGATTTAAATTTTTTCTAACGAAATCCTGGCATAAATGCTGGGGAGGGATCAGATTCCCACTAGAGCCCACTATAGTCTATGGGGTCCGGCGGGCATTCTGCACTATCTGGCTACGGTGGATCCGGAGACCTTGTCTGCCGGAACAGTTTGCCCTATTGCTCTGCCTCCTGTGTGAATGAAGCCTAAGTGCTGTATTGTAACTGGGAATTGCAAAAGAGAAGATGAAACAGAACTAAGCATGCAATGTAATATGTTATCTGATTAAAAACATTGTACACATACAGACAGAAACATTTAGATAAAGGGTCCCAGATTGATGGGTATCTAAGCATGGATTAAAGGGGATTTCTGAAACAGAAAACAGAGGGGAAGTACCATAAAATAACAGATTAAGAACCATTATTTCATCTCAGTATTGCACTCACTCCAGTGGTCCACTTATTTTTTTTAATTATTATTTGCTTGGAGGGGTGATGCGTTGTACACCTGTGTAACCACTTTAACCACTGTAACCAATCAGTGAATAGCCGCAGCAGTGTATGGCTTCACCACTGCTGCGGTGGCACTGAAACGAATGAGAAAATGCTTATAACAGTCTAATCTTGTGGGCACCAGGCTAGGAGAACCTAAGCTTCCTCATGCTTTATCTGATAACCCCAGATCAGTGTCCCCTGCTGCCCATAGATCTGTTCTGGAAATGGTGAATGCTGACATGCATTAAAGGCATTAAAGGTAATAAAGATGGTGGTGGTCACATCCACAGAGACCACTGCCCTGGACGTATGCTGTTCTGTGCTAATGTCACTGCATGTATCTGTGACTAAACTGAATGCTTTTAGCACAATCCTAAAAATATATAAGCAGGTGACGCTATGTGTTAATCATGGGACTGTCATCATTAGTGTTGACATCATAAATCCGAAATCGATTCTTTCAAACACTTCGTTTGACCTGTCTCTCTATAGCATTAACATGTATTGCCTCCTTGGAGGCAAAAGTAGTTTCACCCGAAGTCATGCAAGACTTCAGTGAATGAATTTGGTATTAATTTCTGCATCTTTAAAGAAATTTAAAATTAGCAATCCGGAGTCGGGTTTGATCAAGGTTTGATCTAGGTTCCAGAGTTTGATTTGCTAAAGCCTAGTTATCATCTTGATTGCCATGGATGTGCCAGTTGTCAGCATCGACTGTTTACAGACTGGAATCATGGGCAGTGAGGGGTAATGAACCAGGTAGCTCAGGTAAGACATAGCAAGGCTACTGTCCACAAGGTTAGCAGGTTCTCGGAATTTTTATAGAAAGTGACCAACCTCTTTAAAAGCTTTATAACAATGTCTTCACAAGTTGTGCTTCTCTTGTATTATGTGGTGCAGGAGCACATAAACAATTACAGCACAGTGGTGAAGGTTTCCATAGCCTGTGTAAGCCTACAAATGGATAGGCAGATGACACTATGAATGCAGCACTCAACACCCCTTCCCCCTACGCCTCCGTTACTACTGCAACAAAATTGCTTATATGGTTCCCCGTCACACAGGGTATAGATTAGGGGATTACCAGGATTTAGTTGGTATTATGCATTAATATTGGTAAGCCAAAATCAGATCTGGGAAAAAACACGGAAGAGGTTCAAACCTTTCCATTATAGTTTTCCTCTGTTTATTTGTGACTTACATACACTGATACATAATGCTGTATTTTCCAACATATGTTAAAGCATATGACAATTATATTTGCAAACCATGTAGACAATAGATTGGAGTATATGAAAACTGTTCTAGTTTGCATAACTGTATACAGTACAAGTTGAAGATCATATCCTACAGTATGTGCGGGCAGGATGATGTAGGGTAATAATTGAGCAGTTTTGAGATAACAGATTTAGCGCAACTTGTAACTGATTAAAATCTCTGCTGATTTTGAAACTTTGAGTCCAGTGGTCGGTCCCAATAAGTGATTGACAGCTATTTCTGTATGTATGTTCGCACACAATTAAACCAATGCTAACAGGAATTTGAATAAACTACACAGAATACAATTTTTTCCAAAAAACAAATATGCAGACCACAGAAAGGACACTACAATCAATGTGACAATTCTGTACTATGTACTCATGGTTTGATCCTACAAGCCAACAAGTTTTATGGAAATCATGATACATGATTAGGTTATGGTAGATGCATAATGATACATATAGTATTCTTGTCATGTTCTAAACTATTATCTCTTTCCTGGCAGATCCCTGCAATCCCTGCTGTCCAGACCCTTGTCAGGATCAAGGAAGCTACTCCTTTAATAAATGAAAACATCACAGTGCAATATGGAATGTCCTTCTCCTTGCACTCATGTTCTTCTTCTATAATAGTCTTCTTTGATTTACCATCCTTAAATCCAGTCTCTGTCTGCTCTCTGTAATACAGTCTGCTACTGAATAAAACATTTATTTTCAGCTGATACATTTGTTTTATTTGGGTACAAGATCATCCTCAGCCAACACAGATCCGATCTATGTTTCTCAGAGAGACGTTAAAAGTTTCTTCCTGCAGCTGTTTCACAAAAGATCGTTTCATGGAACTTCATGTGCTTCTGATACCATAGGTGGCATACAGTTTCATTTTATTTTCATAGATTCATACTGAATCAATAACAGACATTTATGCGCAGCACCAAGGAACAGGCAATATTCGAGGTCCAGTAACAGGCCGAAGTTGGGGGCAGACAACGTACAAACAAATCTGAGAAGCAAGTCAGAGGTCAAGGCGGGCAGCACTAGGGCAATTTGGAAAATAGGCTAAGGTCAGTCAGCAGTCAGGCTGGAGTCAAGCAGGGAATACACCTTTTCTGGTCACTAGAGACTAGGAATCTGAATGCTCAAGAACCCTCCTACTGGGGAGAACATCTTGAATACATGTGGATGACTAGCAATTTGAATGTGCACATGGTTGCCTTTTAAGAGGCCAAGAGCGCCTCTGCCCTATGAAGCAGGTCTGGAAGCCTACAAATCAGACATAATAGCCAAGGCCTATAGTGGATGGAACTACCAGAGTTGGAAGAAGAGGAGCGGGGGCCGGATGGCAGAAACGTGAGTAGTGCGGCCCTGTGCCTGCTGCATACACTGTATATGCAGTTGAACAGGAAGACTCAGGAACACAGCAGGTTTCAATGCTACATCCTCCCACAACTGTTTTAATCATATCTGCATCAATGAAGGTTAATAGCTAGCTGACTGCTTCATTTGAGGACTATAAAGTCCCAGTTACAGTACATGGACCAATGCACAGACAATCAGGAATGAACCAATTTTTTACATTAATTGAGTAATCTTGAGCAGAGGTCATAGAAGCATTTACCTGCAACAATTATGTCCTTGCTATGGGGATGAACGATTGCTATGGAGATCACTCATCCCCATTTAAATTTTTTGTTTGTTAGTACCACAATTTGAGTTTGCACAGGGAGATATGCTGCCGACATATGATGATTTTATGTGCCGCATAAAAAAGGCAAAAACCTGATAAACAAGTGTTTCCTTATCCATTGGATAACCAGTGGCACATTCACACTCAGCAATTACTGGAAACAACCATTCATGCAAACTATCACCCCTAACAATCACTCCAATCCTTGACCTATGTAAAAGGGTCTTTATTGCATTGTGATTTATTCTTGACACTCCTACAGCTTCTTTTCCCACTGGCATCCAAGTCTGTCTCTTTTAAATAGCTTCTTCTATCAGTCTAACAATTGTTCATGCAAATAATGTGTGAATAGGCGCTAAAACAAAATAATAATGTCTTTATTATATGTCCGATTAAAAAGGGGGTATCACCCGTCAGTGTAACAATCAGCACTGACTGATATAAAGTATGTGAGAAAGCAATGATGTCTCCAATCAGCGCCACCATCTGGAGCACCAGAACAGTCTCACAGACTAACCAACACGTAAGGGGGCTCAATACACCACAGGGTACAAGGTGTGTAACCCAGGGTGAGGACTATGATCAAGGGGATGTCTGGTATGGGGAATTCACCAAACACCACTCCAAACAGCGAGAGCCGGCGCGCAGGCTCTCACTGCACTAATAATCACAGGTGCAGGACTATGGCAGAGCATGAGCCGTCACTCCAAAATGGATTAGTGGAGCAAGGATTGCCCTGACATACCCCTGAGTGGTAACAGCTCAACGCATTTCCATGCATTGAGAATGCATTTCATCAGGAGCTATATGTACCAAACTTAGAGCAGAGCCCAACGCCTCAGTTATGATCTTTAGACCGAGGTAGTGCACGGCCAGACAGCAGTAGAAATACCTGCCTAACGCCGCATTCCTCTAGTGTGAGGTACGGAGCTGTAACTAACAGGCTACTGTCCTGCCTGAGCTAGCAGCCTCTAGGTTGAGGCGCTGCGTGCTAGTATGCATGTGAATCGGCACTGTGATGGCCGCAAAGCGGCCCACAGAATGCCGAGCTATACGGGGTGAAGCCCCGCCCTGCTAGACACGCCTCCGTCACACAGCCAATCCGGCCAGGAGGCTCGGTACAAGGTAAACCAATGGCTGACAGAGGGAGGAACTCAGTGGGTCTCAGGGAGAGCGCAAAAGCGCCGCATTAATGTATGAGGAAATTAACAAGGCGGCTTTAAATACTGTCACCACAGCAAGGACACCTTTTCATTAGTATACAGTGGATCAAGATCACACAAAAGAGATGTACAGTACAGACCAAAAGTTTGGACACACCTTCTCATTCAAAGAGTTTTCTTTATTTTCATGACTATGAAGGCATCAAAACTATGAATTAACACATGTGGAATTATATACATAACAAACAAGTGTGAAACAACTGAAAATATGTCATATTCTAGGTTCTTCAAAGTAGCCACCTTTTGCTTTGATTACTGCTTTGCACACTCTTGGCATTCTCTTGATGAGCTTCAAGAGGTAGTCCCCTGAAATGGTCTTCCAACAGTCTTGAAGGAGTTCCCAGAGATGCTTAGCACTTGTTGGCCCTTTTGCCTTCACTCTGCGGTCCAGCTCACCCCAAACCATCTCAATTGGGTTCAGGTCCGGTGACTGTGGAGGCCAGGTCATCTGGCGCAGCACCCCATCACTCTCCTTCATGGTCAAATAGCCCTTACTTTCAAAGTTTTCCCAATTTTTCGGCTGACTGACTGACCTTCATTTCTTAAAGTAATGATTGCCACTCGTTTTTCTTTACTTAGCTGCTTTTTTCTTACCATAATACAAATTCTAACAGTCTATTCAGTAGGACTATCAGCTGTGTATCCACCTGACTTCTCCTCAACGCCACTGATGGTCCCAACCCCATTTATAAGGCAAGAAATCCCACTTATTAAACCTGACAGGGCACACCTGTGAAGTGAAAACCATTTCAGGGGACTACCTCTTGAAGCTCATCAAGAGAATGCCAAGAGTGTGCAAAGCAGTAATCAAAGCAAAAGGTGGCTACTTTGAAGAACCTAGAATATGACATATTTTCAGTTATTTCACACTTGTTTGTTATGTATATAATTCCACATGTGTTAATTCATAGTTTTGATGCCTTCAGTGTGAATCTACAATTTTCATAGTCATGAAAATAAAGAAAACTCTTTGAATGAGAAGGTGTGTCCAAACTTTTGGTCTGTACTGTATATGAACGAGCAGCCGCATATGCTCACATACACAGGAGGACCCATATGAATCTATTATTGCAATACTTTGCACGAAATGGAAACACCAGTCTCGTCATTATATAAAGGGGACAAATGAGATCGCATCATTGAGGCTGGATGGTTTAATGGTGTTTAAAGAAAAGATCCATCTCGCCTCTTTTTGTAGCAACATGCGGTCACAGTCACCACCCCTAGATGATAACTTCACAGAGTCGATCACTTGAAACTTGACCGATGATGTATTCTCTCTGTGATAATCAAGAACATGGCGTGCAATAGGAGTATCTTTGAGATTCGTGATGTCCAGAATGTGCTCCCCGATCCGTCTTCTTAGCTCTCTAATGGTTTTGCCCACGTATTTGATGTTGCATACACATGTCATTAAGTACACAACACCAACCGACTTGCAATTATAGAAAGACTTGGTGAAAAATGTTTTGTCCGCAGTACTGTTGGTAAAGCTTTTAGATTTATTAATGAAACCACAAAATTTACAGGATCCACAGGGAAATGTACCTGTAAGTGGGTTTCGTAGCCATGATTGCGGACGGGGGCTGGTGTATAAGCTATGCGTCAACATGTCACGCAAGTTGTTGCTGCGCCGATATGTGACTTAGGGTTTGGCTGGAATCAAACACCCAATATCTGGGTCAGATTTGAGTATGTCCCAATGTTCAGCAAGAACATGGCGCACCCTCTCATGGGCACTATCAAATGTCCCGATAATCCTCACAATGTTGTCACCAGTGTCTCTCTTTTTCGGAGACAACAACAGATCCCTGTTGGTGCTCATTGAGTGCTGATAAGCCTGTTTTAGACACCGCTGAGGATAACTACGACATTGAAACCTCTGCTGAAGATCTTTAGCAGCCACCCTGAAGTCACCAAGATGAGAACAGTTCCTCCTCACCCTCAAATATTGGCCCTTGGGAATGCCTCTCTTAAGGGCCAAAGGGTGTGCCCACTCTCCCATTTCAAAAGATTATTCGGAGCTGTGGGCTTTCTAAACACGTTGGTACTAATATGCCCATCAGCAGACAATGAAATGGAGAGGTCCAGGAAGGAAATAGTGTTCATATTAATCTCTGAGGTGAAGAACAATCCCAGAGTATTCCTGTTAAGGACCGCAACAAATTCTAGGAACAGCTCACTGTCACCCCCCCACAGGATCAGCACATCAACGATGTATCTGATCCAGAGGGGGACAACATCCGTGAACCGCTCCATGTCCTCACAGAACACCACCTCTCTTTCCCACCAGCCCAGGTAAAGGTTCGCAAAAGTCGGGGCACAGGGACTGCCCATTGCGACCCCCCTGAGCTGGTGGAAAATGCAGCCATCAAACAAAAACACGTTGTGTCTGAGTATGAAACTCAACAATTCCATGACAAAGGTATTATGATCCCTATATTGTTCACCTCTCTGCTGGAGGAACGTTAGGATCGCTCCACAGCCCAACTCATGAGGAATTGAGCTGTAGAGCGCCTCCACGTCCAAACTGGCTAGAAAGGTGCCCTTGTCACATTGGACACCATCCAAACGTCCCAATACATCCATAGTATCCCTAACATGTGAGGGCAAACTATTGACGAATGGACGCAGGATGGTGTCCACATAAGTACTGATATTGGCTGTCAGACAATTATTCCCAGACACTATTGGCCTCCCCTTTAAAGGCTCATACCCCTTATGAACTTTGGGGAGACAATAGAAGGCCGCAGGGACTGGGTGTGCAGGTAACAGAAAGGCCAATTCAGTCTTGTCGATGAGTTTCTTCTCTAGGGCTTGGTTCAGAATACAGGACAATTCCATCCTGTAGGCTGGAGTGGGATCAGACGGGAGTAGTTCATATGTGAGTTTATCCCTGAGCACGCTCATACACATATTCCGGTATTGTTCGTGCCCAAGAATAACAATATTTGCGCCCTTATCTGATGATTTAATCGCCAACTCCTTATCCTGCTGCAACAACCAGAGAGCCCCTCTTTCTTGTTCATTCAAATTGTCACTGCTAAGTCCATACGCATCAATTTGACTCAACTTGTTAGACACTATGGACACAAACGTGTCGATAGGGGTGCAGTCACCAATGGGCGGCATTTTGGTTGAGGGTAATCTGAGCTTCGTAAAAGGGCCATCACCTGGATTTCTTTGTCCCTCAGCAAAAAGATCTGATAAAATTTGAACATCTGGCACATCTGACAAATCAATTCCCAGTTCCTCGCATTTCCTGCGATCATGGGTGACAAAAAATTTGCGCCATTTGAGTTTGCGCGCAAATAGATTTAAGTCTTTCACCCACCCAAAGCAATCAAATCTACGCATCGGGACAAAAGAGAGGCCCTTTTGTAGCACTTAAGTCTCCATGGTGGTGAGAATGCGAGAGGACAAGTTAATGACTTGTAACTCATCCCTCGCTGATCTAGGTGAGAATTGGAATGCTGTTTGGGAACAACGGGGGGATGTCATTGTTTGTTCCTCAGTAGGTATTGGGACATCGGCGGGGTATCGTCTAAAAAACCCCCCCTACCGTATTGACCTCTACCCCCTCGTCCCCTTCTACTACCCTGACCCCTATTCCTACCACCATATGGTCTTCTTACAGATTGGGGCCCTGTTCGTTTCCCACCAGTAGCTTCTGAGTCTGGTTCACCCTCTGAGGAAGAGACTTCTGTATCTAACTCAAGGGCATCTGAGTGTTTGATACTATAATCAAAAATTTTTCCCTCTTTGAAGTCTCTAATATCCCTATTAAAGAGTAAGTGTTTCTTTTCTTTCAACTGGGCAGTATATTTCTCTACGGAGATTTGAAGGAGCGACTCTTTTTTATTAAAGTCAGTATGACTACTGAATTTTTTGGTTGCCTCAATCGCTTCCTTCAATTCACTTTCCAGAGATGCCACAACACTCTTTTCCTCCTCCAATAGGAGTTTCATTAGTCTCAGAGATGAATCTACGGATTCCCTCTTCCACTTTTTGAGAAAATCCGTAGATCTCAGTCGGACTGCTGGTGTAATGGGGTTCCTCAGACCACGTGGGACAATTTTGTTCCCAATGTATGTTTCTAAAGACTGCACCTCCCACCAAGATCTAACAAAATTTTTATAGATCCTGGTCACTTGTTTGAAAGCAGATGAGATGGTAATAGTCTGGGAGGAAAAGGATCTGTCTCGTTCAGAAAACACCTCACTAGGATCTCCCATCCACTGGGTGGTGTCAATGCTGCTAGACAGAAAGCCTGCCATTCCCTGTATTGCAAATCAACTAAGTAGAAAATTAAACTAGAGTGGGCACGAACAATATCGGAATATGTGTATGAGCGTGCTCAGGGATAAACTCACATATGAACTACTCCCGTCTGATCCCACTCCAGCCTACAGGATGGAATTGTCCTGTATTCTGAACCAAGCCCTAGAGAAGAAACAAGACTGAATTGGCCTTTCTGTTACCTGCACACCCAGTCACTGCGGCCTTCTATTGTCTCCCCAAAGTTCATAAGGGGTATGAGCCTTTAAAGGGGAGGCCAATAGTGTCTGGGAATAATTGTCTGACAGCCAATATCAGTACTTATGTGGACAACATCCTGCGTCCATTCGTCAATAGTTTGCCCTCACATGTTAGGGATACTATGGATGTATTGGGACGTTTGGATGGTGTCCAATGTGACAAGGGCACCTTTCTAGCCAGTTTGAACGTGGAGGCGCTCTACAGCTCAATTCCTCATGAGTTGGGCTGTGGAGCGATCCTAACGTTCCTCCAGCAGAGAGGTGAACAATATAGGGATCATAATACCTTTGTCATGGAATTGTTGAGTTTCATACTCAGACACAACGTGTTTTTGTTTGATGGCTGCATTTTCCACCAGCTCAGGGGGGTCGCAATGGGCAGTCCCTGTGCCCCGACTTTTGCGAACCTTTACCTGGGCTGGTGGGAAAGAGAGGTGGTGTTCTGTGAGGACATGGAGCGGTTCACGGATGTTGTCCCCCTCTGGATCAGATACATCGTTGATGTGCTGATCCTGTGGGGGGGTGACAGTGAGCTGTTCCTAGAATTTGTTGTGGTCCTTAACAGGAATACTCTGGGATTGTTCTTCACCTCAGAGATTGATATGAACACTATTTCCTTCCTGGACCTCTCCATTTCATTGTCTGCTGATGGGCATATTAGTACCAACGTGTTTAGAAAGCCCACAGCTCCGAATAATCTTTTGAAATGGGAGAGTGGGCACACCCTTTGGCCCTTAAGAGAGGCATTCCCAAGGGCCAATATTTGAGGGTGAGGAGGAACTGTTCTCATCTTGGTGACTTCAGGGTGGCTGCTAAAGATCTTCAGCAGAGGTTTCAATGTCGTGGTTATCCTCATCGGTGTCTAAAACAGGCTTATCAGCACTCAATGAGCACCAACAGGGATCTGTTGTTGTCTCCGAAAAAGAGAGACACTGGTGACAACATCATGAGGATTATCAGGATATTTGATAGTGCCCATGAGAGGGTGCGCCATGTTCTTGCTGAACATTGGGACATACTCAAATCTGACCCAGATATTGGGTGTTTGATTCCAGCCAAACCCTCAGTCACATATCGGCGCAGCAACAACTTGCGTGACATGTTGACGCATAGCTTATACACCAGCCCCCGTCCGCAATCATGGCTACGAAACCCACTTACAGGTACATTTCCCTGTGGATCCTGTAAATTTTGTGGTTTCATTAATAAATCTAAAAGCTTTACCAACAGTACTGCGGACAAAACGTTTTTCACCAAGTCTTTCTATAATTGCAAGTCGGTTGGTGTTGTGTACTTAATGACATGTGTATGCAACATCAAATACGTGGGCAAAACCATTAGAGAGCTAAGAAGACGGATCGGGGAGCACATTCTGGACATCACGAATCTCAAAGATACTCCTATTGCACGCCATGTTCTTGATTATCACAGAGAGAATACATCATCAGTCAAGTTTCAAGTGATCGACTCTGTGAAGTTATCATCTAGGGGTGGTGACTGTGACCGCATGTTGCTACAAAAAGAGGCGAGATGGATCTTTTCTTTAAACACCATTAAACCATCCGGCCTCAATGATGCGATCTCATTTGTCCCCTTTATATAATGACGAGACTGGTGTTTCCATTTCGTGCAAAGTATTGCAATAATAGATTCATATGGGTCCTCCTGTGTATGTGAGCATATGCGGCTGCTCGTTCATATACATCTCTTTTGTGTGATCTTGATCCACTGTATACTAATGAAAAGGTGTCCTTGCTGCGGTGACAGTATTTAAAGCCGCCTTGTTAATTTCCTCATACATTAATGCGGCGCTTTTGCGCTCTCCCTGAGACCCACTGAGTTCCTCCCTCTGTCAGCCATTGGTTTACCTTGTACCGAGCCTTCTGGCCGGATTGGCTGTGTGACGGAGGCGTGTCTAGCAGGGCGGGGCTTCACCCCGTATAGCTCGGCGTTCTGTGGGCCTCTTTGCGGCCATCACAGTGCCGATTCACATGCATACTAGCACGCAGCGCCTCAACCTAGAGGCTGCCAGCTCAGGCAGGACAGTAGCCTGTTAGTTACAGCTCCGTACCTCACACTAGAGGAATGCGGCATTAGGCAGGTATTTCTACTGCTGTCTGGCCGTCCACTACCTCGGTCTAAAGATCATAACTGAGGCGTTGGGCTCTGCTCTAAGTTTGGTACATATAGCTCCTGATGAAATGCATTCTCAATGCATGGAAACGCGTTGAGCTGTTACCACTCAGGGGTATGTCAGGGCAATCCTTGCTCCACTAATCCATTTTGGAGTGACGGCTCATGCTCTGCCATAGTCCTGCACCTGTGATTATTAGTGCAGTGAGAGTCTGCGCGCCGGCTCTCGCTGTTTGGAGTGGTGTTTGGTGAATTCCCCATACCAGACATCCCCTTGATCATAGTCCTCACCCTGGGTTACTCACCTTGTACTCTGTGGTGTATTGAGCCCCCTTACGTGTTGGTTAGTCTGTGAGACTGTTCTGGTGCTCCAGATGGTGGCGCTGATTGGAGACATCATTGCTTTCTCACATACTTTATATCAGTCAGTGCTGATTGTTACACTGACGGGTGATACCCCCTTTTTAATCGGACATATAATAAAGACATTATTATTTTGTTTTAGCGCCTATTCACACATTATTTGCTTGATTGTACATATAGGCGTATACTTAATACACCACTCTAGTTTAATTTTCTAACAATTGTTCATCTCACAATTTTTCATTAAACATCAACCTACTTCCTTCTAATATAAACTGACAGTGCTGCCCATAATTATTCATACCCCTGGCAAATTTTTACTTAAAGTTACTTTTATTCAACCAGGAAGAAATTTTTTGACGGGGAATTACATAAGTGTCTCCCAAAAGATAAAAAGACAATGTACAAGAGGCATTATTGTGGGGGAAAAAAAAAAATTCGCAGCTTTTATTTGCATTTGAGCAAAAAGTGTCCAGTCCAAAATTATTCATACCCTTCTCAATAATCAATAGAAAAGCCTTTATTGGCTATTACAGCAACCAAACACTTCCTATAATTGCAGACCAGCTTTTTGCATGTCTCCACAGGTATTTTTGCCCATTCATCTTTAGCAATGAGCTCCAAATCTTTCAGGTTGTAGGGTCCTCTTGCCATCACCCTGATCTTTAGCTCCCTCTACAGATTCTCAATTGGATTCAAGTCTGGACTCTGGCTGGGCCTCTCCAAATAATGCTAACCATTTCTTCACCACTTTTGCTGTGTGTTTTGGGTCATTTTCATGCTGAAATGTCCACTGGTGCCAAAGGCCAAGTTTCTCTGCAGACTGCCTGATGTTGTCGTTGAGAAGCCTCATGTATTGCTCATGGTGCCGTTTACTGTGATTAGGTTCCCTGGTCCATTGGCTGAAAAACACCCCCAAAGCATTAGGTTCCCACCACCATGTTTGACAGTGGGGATGGTGTTCTTTGGGTTGAAGGTTTCTCCTTTTTTACGCCAACTGGACACTTTTTGCTCAAATGTAAAAAAAAGCGGAGAAATTATGTGTTTTTTTTTCCACAATAATGCCTCTTGTACATCGTCTTATTATCTTTTGGCAGACACCTATGTCATTTCCTGTCAAAAAATTACTTGCTAGTTGAATAAAAGTAACTTTAAGTCAAAATTTGCCAGGGGTATGAATAATTATGGAAAGCACTGTATGTCTCATTTACATATGCAAGTGATGAATGATGAAGGTGGTCTGATTAGACACTGGGTCTTGTAATAGGAGTGCTTGAAAGTGTTTCGCTCACTGCTGTATAAAAAAGTTTTGAGAGGCTACTTTTGGGTAGTGTACCTCTTGGTGACAGATCTGATGCAATAAAGACATTTTGCCAAGTTGGTGAGTGGGTATCACTTGACTAAGAGGAGCAGGATGGCCATTTTGACTCCAGGCTGTTAGGAGCAGTGGTTATGTGAAGGCACTAAAACATGGCAAACAGGCTGTGGCGAGCCCAGATAGACCACCACAAGTAGAAAAAATAATTTGAGCGGTCAACAAGCACAATCAGTTCACACAGGTTTGTTGTCCACAATCTAGACAAAGATGGCCCTTTCATTACACACTCCTTTATCTGCCCTAACAATTTTAAGACGCTTAGCGGAAGAGAGTTTGGTGTCACAGCACCCATTACATGTCCTGCCATTGACAGTCAGGTATTGTTATTAGAAATGAGCGAACTTTTCAAAAAATAAATTTGGATGGTTTGCCAAATTTTCCAAAAAGATTTGATTTAATCTGAATTTATTAGTGATGAATTGCGTTAAAACCAGCTATTTCCTAGCTGCAGAGAACTTGTATATTGATGTAGAACACTGTGCATTGCGGAAATATGCATAGATAGTCCGCTGTGGTAGAGAAATAGTTACTTTGTGTCTGTATGACCAGCAGTTGACAAGCGTCACTCTTAGAATCGTTTCATACAGTACTTCACTTATTTAGTCAGTACGGGGCTAAAACTGACCAAATAACTGAAGTGTGAACTCAGCCTTACAAGTCAATGTTAGCGCCAGGTATAAAGAACCGTGCAGTGTCCCAAGATTGTACTATAGAGTGAAAGAGCGCACTGCTTTTACATCATTGTCAGCTGATTCCACATAGATTTCTACAGATCCTGTACAGTTACACACTGAAACAAGTAGTACCCCATGACCAAGTGGACAGGGTGTCAGCAGTAAGTTTGTGTTCAGGTCACTGTTTATTTTGCCCTTCTTCTCATCTCTCACAAGAACAACCCCCCCAAAAAAATGGTATTTTGAGCATCTGCCTTCACATGGTAAGCATTTGCTCAGTAATCCATTAATATTGCTAAGGCCCCAAAAAACTGCATTTGATCCAAAACAGAGATGACATGTGATTGGAAAGTGCATGTCTTCTGTGATTTGTACCCACTTATGCTTTTGGCTTCCAAATCATGAGCATACCCTGATGCTAAATAGGGACCGTGTGATACAGTCCTTACTGATGCTCTAAAGACAAGATCCGTTGTGTTTCTCATTTTTCCATCCTTCTGACAGATCAGAAGAAGGGCAAAATAAATAGTGATGTAAACAATGCCAAACAGGAACAGTAGTGGTCCCGTCAAAGAGTGGGGAGGGTGGAAACCACTTGAGGAGTCAACACAGTGGCCCAGTTACATTATGGGGAGGGTGGAAACCACATGAAGAGTCACCACAGTGGCCCAGTCACAGAGTGGTGAAGTGGCAAACGCATGAGGAGTCAACACAGTGGCGAGGGTGACAAACACATGAAGAGTCAACATAGTGGTCAGTCACAGAGTGTTAAGGGTGGCAAACGCATGAGGAGTAAACACAGTGGCCCAGTCACAGGGTGGGGGGCAACATCAGTAGCAGTAACAGCACAAGATGGTGGGTGTCAGTAGGAGAACATGGCAGCAGAGGCAGCAGGTGTGTGGTATCAGTCTGGTTGCAGCTTTAGAATACTGGGTGTAGCAGGTGGCAAGAAGAAATGGGTTGGCACCCAAAATAATCTAGTCCAGGGATCAGCAACCTCCGGCACTCTAGCTGTTCTGAAACTACAACTCCCAGAATCCTCCTTTCACTTCTGTGGGAGTTACAAGAGCAGCCAAGTCTGCATTCTGGGAGTTGTAGTTTCACAGCATCTGGAGTGCTGAAGGTTGCCGACCCCTGATCTCGTCTGATGCATCAGGCACTGGCATGTGGAAATAATGGCTGATTCACACCTGATTCATCTTCACAAAGGTCAGTCTCCACACATTTTGGGTAGAAAGGTGAGTTCTCCTGGTGGTAACTATGCCTCCAGCCGCACTAAACATCCACTCTGATGCCACACTACTGGCCTGGCAGCGGCAGGAAAGCTTGTCCAGTGCAAACTTGGCCAGTTGCCACAAATCAAGTTATGCTGAACAGTAATCCAGGGGATCTAGGATGTTGGGTAGCAGGGGGCAGTCTAAGTTTGCCACCGCCTGCTGGTTCAGGTTCCGCTCCATGTCTTGCTTCTGCTGGTGGGTGGTTTCTTCAGTAGGCGGGTGAAGAAATGTGCTCATTAGAGACTCCAGACTTAAGTTGCTCCTAATAGAGTTGCTGCTGCTCCTGTCCCCCCAACCCTCCTCCAGCAGCCATGGCAGTGGAACATGAGCTCAAAGGGCCCGTAAACATCGAGGTTATCTCAGCTACATCTGTATACGGCTTTTAAGAAGACTTATCACCTCTCCTGACATGCCTGTTTTAGTAACTACTTGCATTCCCCATGTAATAACAACTTGGGAGCATCTATTCTTATGTGTCTATATTGTGCCTTTCCTCTGTTATTTCTACTAGAAGTTATGAATGAATTGTCAGAAGCTTGCTGTAAAGGTACAGATTAGTGTAAACAGTTGGGTGGTTGTCCCTGCACAGTCTGACACCAGCAGCACCGATTGGACAGAGTCAGGCACACCTGCTAATGGTAACACCCAGCAGTGCCTTCACTGCAATGTTTTTGTAAAATTCTAGCAGAAATAATACAGGAATGGCTCAGCAAAAACTTTGAATTAGTTTGGCGGGCAAATTTTTATGTAATTCGTAACCAATCTGAATTGTTCAGTATCTATTTGTTCATCTCTACTGCAAACATATTTTAATACAATACATATAATATTAAAAATAATTTCAGCACCACGGTTTTAAAATATATAATAGCTAAAAATCTATTTATACCCCCAGCATAAAAATGAGACTAAATTCTTTGGAAAGAGATCTCGTGTTGTTTTCTCACTGGATCTGATCTGAGTGATAAATCCATAGAATTTCATTAAGAGCAAAATAATGCTGATGTCTTCTCCTGTGGTTTCTAGTTGTTGCTTGTATGATTAATTGCTCCCCACTTTGGAAATGGGTAACTCTACCCAATACATATTTTAGGTAAAGTTAACAAAATACTGGAATCAATTTGGGTTCAGCATGAAACACATTAAAACAAATTTATAAGATCGGTTTTGGTGGATAAAGTGTATGAATTAGCAATACAGGGACACAGCATTAACATAAAAACACTTAATGCATATTTTGTATTTTCTGATTGTTCTCAGTTTAGGGTGAGATCTAATGAATATGGCCACATATACAGTATATTGCATTATTTTTAATTTATTTATACATGCTAATTTAAATTCATCTACATTTATACTGTTTCAATTCTTCAGTGTGCCTTCACAGGTTATTATCTCCCCTTCTTATGGGAAGTCAGCTTTCTTACAGACTCAATGCATTGTCTACTTAAAGATTGAGCAAAGCGGATGTCAATCTGTTAGAGATCTTGCAGAATGTTCATGAAATGCTCTTAAGGATCATAGAGAAAACTGTGTGGGTGTCCATTTACAGCTCCAAAGTTCTCTTACTGCTAGGGTGTCTGTATGTGATGCGGCCCAGTCACTAAACTTGGATTACTATTAACTGCTGGGCTGCTCCTGATTTAGCCATTCAAATAGCGCTTATAGGTGCAGCCTGACAAGTAACTGCAAGTGCAGTTGCAACCCGTCTAACAGGGGTAATCTGCATACAGATCTTGTGGCCAGGTCTCAGAATGTACAGGCCACTTATTGAGTCAATGCTGGATCAAGGTAAGGGAACCACGTAATACCATGCATACCAGAGAATTGTGCTCAGGTCTCTAACTGGTCTTCCTAAAGGCTTAGAGGGAACTGTTTTTTGTTTGAATCCATAATGGTATTTATGACTTTCATGCAAGTTTTCTCTTCATAATACCAACCAGTCTTTAGTTTACCTTCATTTTAGCAGTAATGTTTACCTTGCCTGTGACTTATATTTTAACCATTTAAATGGGGCATACACAGCCAAACAGGGACACTAGTGGCCCTGGAACAGAGTGGTGAGGGTGGCGACAGCTTGAAGAGTCACAATAGTGTCCCCGGATCAGAGTAGAGTAGGGAGGGTGCAACAGCATGAAGAGTCACAATAGTGTGCCTGGAACAGAGTGGGGAGGGGAGGAGGCAACAGCAGTGGCAATAACAGCACAAGATGGTGGCACATCACAGTAGGGGTAGATGGCAGCTGGTGTGTGGCATCAGGCAAGTGACCGTATCAGAACATGGGCAGCTGGACATGGCCAGAAGTAATGGGCCATTTGTCACACAATGTTCTGGTGTGGCAGCACGCTACAGTCAGTTCATTTCTGCGAGAATGATCTACTCTGTTGTATCAGGCACAGGTGTCTGGAAATCCTGGTTGATCCAGGCCTGATTCATCGTTATAAAGGTTAGTCTCTCAACATTTTGGGTTGAAAAGGCGAGTTCTCTTTGGGGTAACTATCAGGGGCGTCGTTAGGTCAAAACATTCGAAGGCAGGGCAGGCGGGGGCCCGCAACTCCGCCTCCTAGCTAACTTATTCACTTCACTTGCCACTGTGTAATCTCGCACAGGCACACTGGCAGAGTCATCGTCGAGCGAAGTGCGCATGTACCGTCTTCCAGCGCACCTCTTTTCGACGATACCTCTGCCGGTGCGCCTGTGCGAGATTAAGGCGCTTCTCTGCAATTACACAGAGGCAAGTGAAGTGAATAAATTAGCTAGGAGGTGGCGCTGGGCGGGGAGGGGATCTGTGGATGACACTTAGGGGGATTTATGGATGACATTTATGGGGCTCTGTGGTGGATGACACTTAGGGGGATCTGTGGATGACATTTATGGGGATCTGTGGTGGATGGCACTTATGGGTGATCTGTGGATGACACTTATGGGGGATCTGTGGATGACATTTATGGGCGATCTGTGGATGACATTTATGGGCGATCTGTGGATGACACTTATGGGGATCTGTGGATGACACTTATGGGGATCTGTGGATGACACTTATGGGGGATCTGTGGATGACATTTATTGGGGATCTGTGGATGACACTGATGGGGATCTGTGGATGACACTTATGGGGGATCTGTGGTTGACACTTATGGGGATCTGTGGATGGCACTGTTATGGATGATCTGTGGGGTTGCCCAGACGGCTAGGCCCTTCACTGTAGTTATTAACCCCATTCAGCAGTCCCCCATTCACTGAAGGTGGGACTGCTGATAGGGGTTAATAATTACTGTGAAGACCCCCCCGTGGTGATTAGGGCGTTGCTTCGTGGGGTGTGGGCGTGGCTTCACATGAGCTCGTGCCCCGGATCTCTGCAGACTCTAGCAACGCCCCTGGTAACTATGCCATCTGGCACACTAAACTCCTGCTCTGATGCCACACTATTGGCCTGGCAGAAAAGCTTTCCCAGGGAAAATTCAGCCAGTTGAGGTAACAATTCAAGTTTGGCTACCCAGTAATCTAGGGGATCTTGGATCTGGGTTGACAGGTTCCAGTCTAAGTATGACACCATCTGCCGGTTCAGGTTCTGCTCCATGTCCTGCTGCTGCTAATGGTTTCTTCGGTAGATAGGTGAAGAAAAGTGCTCATAAGAGACTCAAGACTTAAGTTGCTGCTGATGGAGCTGGTGCTGCTCATCCCCCCCATCTCCCCAGTTAGACCTTTGTGACGATGGGCGATGTGGCGCATAGGCAGCTACCAAACGACTACAAAGAATGTCTCAATAGTAGTTTTTCATCCCTCTTGGGAAGAGTGGCTGAAGTGAATGCACACTTTCCTGGACATTTTCAAGACCTCTTGGAGTTGAGTGGAATACTTCAATAACCGGGTGACAACCAGATTTAATACATACGCAATGCAGGGCACATGGGTCAGCCCTCCCTGATACATATAGTTCTTATCTCCAGTTGGTGAGGAGACAGCCAGAATTTGATTTCTTGGTTGAGCAGTTCCACCTTAGTGTGACTCCATTCGCCCATGCTGACCAGGTGCAGAAACGTATGACAACACCATGCATTGCATAGTTGGAAGCTGAAGACAAGGTGGAGGATAAAAAGGCAGAGGGGCATATTGGCGCAAAAATCCCACAATTACAACGCAGAGGCGACATTGCCATGATCTAGCCAAGTTGCTGATGTACCTGGACCTTAACTACATTTACCTAGTGGGCTGTAAAGGACATATAATGTCCTTGGCCATTGTTGAAGCTCCACATGTCAACGCTGGCATAAACTATACCAGACACCAAAAGACGCAAGGACTAGCCCACCTTCTGCTCGACATACATGTGCAGGGCTGGTATAGTTTTTTTTTAGTAAATGACGGCTTGGGACTCACCACCTTGGGTGGGCACAACTCATGAGTTCTCTGAAATATTTACAGGATATGGAAAGGGAGGGACTGTAGTACCATCAACTTGGCCAGGTGCACATTCAGCTTCTGCGTCGTTAGATGAGTACATACAAATTGTGTGCAATCGCCATGATCAATTGCTGGCGAAACGTGTGATAAGGAGGAGGAGCATCAGGAGAAATAGACAAAGGGAAAGATTAATTGCTTCCATCTGCTGAGGTTAAGGAGCCCTGACTGCTGGAGAAGGCGTTGTCACGGTCCCTCCTGTGACAGAGGTTAGAAGATCTGAGAGACTGACTGCGCGTTAGGTTATCTGACAGCCTATCTGTTTTCACTTGTTGCAGTGGTGTTGTTGGTAATGACCACACCTCTTGTCTCAGGTGTAGATTGTGGTCATTACTGCTCCTCTATTTAGTCTGGACTCACACCTCATACCATGCGGTTGATATTATCTGCCTGGAGTTTGAAGAGCTGGTGTGTGGTCTCACCTGAGTTCCTGCTCATCTATTTTCTATTGTAAATAAATGTACTTCCCTTTAAATTTTGTTGTTCCCATTTGCTTGTTGTTTACTAGGCCTCAGGGAGACGCTGGTTCATTCATTTGGGAAGGAACCAGTGGTCTCAGACCCTGTCACTACACCTAGGGCTATTCAGGGTTAGCAAGGCCTAGGTTTCCGGTGTATGGATATTCCCACCTTCAGGGTCTATTCATACTGACAGGAGTCAGAGCCAGTTTTAGGGTTTCCTAGGTGGTGACTTTTTCCCTTTCCCTTGCTGTGACGCCTAGTTTATGGTCATTTTCCTTCTGTTGTAATTCTTCATACCTCCCCTCCCCCTACTTTGTGACAGGCATGCTTGCCACTTGGAGATTCAGTGGTGCGTGCGTCAGGCTATACATTAGTGCCACTGTTTTCCCAGGCCACTTTATGGTGATGCTCCATGTTTTGATGCAGGGCCGTGGTGCCAACATTAGCACCCTGACTGCGCTTCACCTTTTGCCCAAGCATCCTGCAGAAAACCAGGTTGACATCCTTTTTAGACTTGATAAAAAATTCCCACACTGCTGCGTATGGCATTTTACTCCCACCACTCCATGCTGACTAACTGCTGCTGCCTTTATGAACCTGTGCACCACTAGTTGTTTCCTGCCAGGTAAGCCCCTGAGTAGCAGACGGTCTACCCCAGGCACATTTTGCTCCGGATCTCCCACTGCTTCCACTCTGCTGGCTCATCGGCACGCTGCCACCCTACTGCTGTCTCATGGGGCTGTTGCCACCCATACCCCCTGAAGATGATGATTATGCCCCTGGGTAAATGGCACAGCACAGGCGTGAGATTTACCCAGCACACAGGGCAGGCAGGAGGAGATGAACTCTGGCCTGTCAATCAAGACTGGCAGGGTGTGGAATGAGGTGGGAGAACGGAGCCTCTAGGAGCCTCCCCCCATTCCTAGAGGCTAATTTACATATTATAAAAGTTACAATTTTGCAGTAATGGGGCATGAATAAATGCAAGAATAGCAGAGTTAAGTTCTGCTGACATTAGCACATTGATAATGTCAGCCAGTTTAATAGGGGAAATTCTGGTGACAGAAACCCTTTAAAGGGGTTGTCCAGGTTCAGAGCTGAACCGGACATATCCCCATTTAAACCCAGGCAGCGACCCTGACTTGAGCATCGTTGCAGTTCATGCTCCGATGCTCTCCTCTGCCCTGCGTTAAATCGCACAGGGAAAAGGCATTTTTAGGAGTTCCGGTGACGAACCATGCTCTCCATGGGGCTGCAAGCCCGGTGACATCACTGTCAATGATGGGCGAGCTTTAGTGCAGCCCTAGCCAGTAATAGGGCTAAGGCAGGGCTAAAGGCCGCCCATCAGAGCCGGTGACGTCACCGGGCTTCCTTGCAGCCCCACGGAAGCTTCTGCCCGGCAGTGTGTCATGATAAACAAAAGAGCCCGTGCCCTGCGCAATCTAGCATGAGATGATCCGATGCTAGCCTCAGGGGTGCTGCCTTGGTGAAAATAAGGGTATGTCCGGGTTCAGCTCTGAACCCGGACAACCCCTTTAATATGGAATGCAAAAGGGACACCTTTAGAGGCATACCATTTAGCATTCCGTCATAGTAGGACGGAACCATTATGCTGCCCATAGACTTCTATTATGATGGAATGCAAAATGGAAGCCTTTAAAGGGATTTTCCCATCTTGCTAATTCATCCTCACCTGCAGCCAGCTCTGCTGTTCACTTCCTGGTTTCCTGCTTCTTAGGCTGGGCGGGCTAAGGCAGTTTGAGTGAAGGCCTGCCATAACTCCTTATGACAACACACTGAGAACTCAGTCCTTGCATGCTCCTTTATGTGGATAGTATGAGTCATCAGTCTGGCAGCCTGCAGTGTCTGTGAAGCCCATCCCTTCTGCTGGGGAATCATCACTCAGAGAGCCATGATAGACAGTAACATGTGGCTGTCCTGCATTCTAATACAGTTTTACACATAAAACCCATTCTGAGCAGCAAAACAATAATTCACTACTATACATCAGCCCAAAAGCATGTTAGCTAGTAGCCAAATAATCTGTGCTGTTGCCCCCCTTAAAATATTACCATCCCCCACCCACCAACAGATTTGTTTCCATTACAGCTCTACTATAGTTGTGTATACACCTTAGACCATGTATCTGTATAGATGCATATACAGCTCTTCTACATCTGTCTTTTCCAGTCCCCTATAGCACTGAAGCTGACCAGCTTCATCTATAGCTCTGCTACATCTGTCTTCCACAGTCCCCTCTAGCACTGTGGCTGACCAGCTTCATATACAGATCGACTACATCTGTCTTCCCCTCCCCCACTAGCAATGTGGCTGAACAGCTTTCAATACAGCTCTGCTACATCTGCCACTAAATAAAATTGTCCCCCAGTGTCCATCCACTAAATAATCTTGTCCCCCACTGTCCCTCCATTAAATAAAATTGTCCCCCAGTGTCCCTCCACTAAATATAATTGTCCGCCAGTGTCCCTCAACTAACTTAACTTGTCCCCCTTTGATGGTTATAAAATTGTTGGTGGTTTAGTGGACATATACTGCTGTTCCTCCTGTTTGATGTTGTTTAGCAGAGAACGGTCCTCTCTCCTCCGAATGCTCCAATGCACACCCCCTCTATGCGCCGCTCGATCCAGAGTCTGTGCTGCATACAGAGCATGCGCGGCTCTGTATCAGACACGGCAGTGAGGAAAGATGATATGCGCATGCGAAGCGGTGGCCGTATTTATGGGTTGCCAAATGTCAACAATGGGGTAAGAGGGAAGTGTATTTCTCTAAATGGGTGCATTTAAAAAAATAGAAGCTATTTACAAAAATGATGTATGGCATAGTGATGAGCGGCAGGGGTCATATTCGAATTCGCGATATTTCGCGAATATTTTGTAGAATATTTGTCAAAAATTTGCAAATTTGAAAATTCACGGGTTTTTTTACTCAAAAAATCTGCAAGGTAATTATTGTGTAATATGCAAATTTTCGTAATTCAAATTTTCGGATTCAAATTTTTTTGAGAATTTTTCAACTTACAACTATTAGACAAAGAAGATTCTAGCACTATATTAGCTAAATTGCTCTATATTCGATTTTTTTCGAAGATTCGCTATATTGCTATAACTTCGTTTTTTTGAATATTCATAATATTCTAAAAAAGGAATATATAGCAATATAGCGAATATTCGAAAAAAATTAATATAGAGCAAAATTCGCAAACACTACTACTCCTAAAGTCAAGTATATTGCAGCCTTCTTATTGGCCCACAAGCTAGAAGCAGGGAGGGATCATGTGTACTGATTAAAATAAAAAAATCTATAAAAAAAAGGGAAAAAAAAAATTGGAATATTCGAAATTACGAATATATATAACTATATTAGAAATATTCGTGAATTTTCGAAGTACCTATATTCGCGATAAAAATGTGAAATTCGAATATTCGTGATCAACACTATGGCACCAGTGTTAACTTTTAAAAGATGATCTTTCAGATGGGAATACCCCTTTAAGAGGCATTCTGTTTTGCATTTCGTCATAAGCAAAACAAATCCGTTATGCTCCCATTGCTGCTCCTTGACATCCACAGGTGTTTTCAATACCTGATCGAAAACACTTGAATGAACCTCTGTTCTTAAGGGCTCTTTCACACTTGCGTTCTTGTCTTCCGGCATAGAGTTCCGTCGTCGGGGCTCTATGCCGGAAGAATCCTGATCAGGATTATCCTAATGCATTCTGAATGGAGAGAAATCCGTTCAGGATGCATCAGGATGTCTTCAGTTCCGGAACTGAACGTTTTTTGGCCGGAGAAAATACCGCAGCATGCTGCGCTTTTTGCTCCGGCCAAAAATCCTGAACACTTGCCGCAAGGCCGGATCCGGAATTAATGCCCATTGAAAGGCATTGATCCGGATCCGGCCTTAAGCTAAACGTCGTTTCGGCGCATTGCCGGAGCCGACATTTAGCTTTTTCAGAGTGGTTACCATGGCTGCCGGGACGCTAAAGTCCTGGCAGCCATGGTAAAGTGTAGCGGGGAGCAGGGGAGCAGCATACTTACAGTCCATGCAGCTCCCGGGGCGCTCCAGAGTGACGTCAGGGCGCCCCAAGCGCATGGATCATGTGATCGCATGGATCACGTCATCCATGCGCATGGGGCGCTCTGACGTCATTCTGAAGCGCCCCGGGAGCCGCACGGACGGTAAGTATACTGCTCCCCCGCTCCCCGCTCCTACTATGGCAACCAGGACTTTAATTGCGTCCTGGCTGCCATAGTAACACTGAAAGCATTTGGAAGACGGTTTTCCGGATCCGGAGTGTAATTCCGGCAAGTGGAGTACACGCCGGATCCGGACAACGCAAGTGTGAAAGAGGCCTAAGAGTAGTAGTCTTTAAGGGGTTGAATAATTGTGTCAATGAAGAAATCACAAAAAAACATTTAATACTGTATTACAAAAACAATTGATGTCATTTTAGTCCCATTTGGTTCTTTAAAAAGTCCTTGTAAGATTTCATTCTGAACACAATTACAAATGTACACTAAATTCCCTAAAACCCTTTACAGCATTGGGGGTTGAATAATTTTGAACACAACTGTACCTCTATTATGACGTAATGCAAAATGGAATGCCTCTAAAGGTGCCCCTTTTTTTTTTTGCATTCCGTCTGAAGTATTATGTTATTTTCCGATATAACCATGTTAAAACGGAAAATAATAAAGTAATTCATAAATCACCTGAACCATGACTTAAGTAAAATAGTCTGAGTTCGAGTACCTGAACTCTGAAATTGCTCATCCCTATTGACTATATTACACCACCTGTTGACAATGAGTTTGATGCACCGTAAGTCTATGTACAACTAAACAGATTAATTTTTAATGGCACAGCAAATTAACTGGGTACACACGTCTATATATTAGACCAGCTTTTGAGACTAAGTCTGATGCATAGTATATATAACAGAACAGATTAAGAATGAATAGCACAGTAGTGGAACAAGAGGCACAGGGTGATTACACAGAGCCTGCACTGTCCCTGCAGTCTACCTATACTCTCCCTATGCTCTCCCTACACTGTCCCTGCACTGTCCATATCCAAGATTCTACAATTAAAGCTTTGTTAAAGGGCTTCTGTCACCCCATTAAACCGTTTTTTTTTTTTTCTTTACTAATAATCCCTATAGTGCGATCTCATGATACATAAGCTAATTAATCATTTTCGTTCAGTAGAATTTGCTAAAAATCGATTTTTAAAATATGCTAATTACCTTGCTACCAGCAAGTAGGGCGGCTACTTGCTGGTAGCAGCCGCATCCTCCGATCGTAATAACGCCCCCTCGGCATGCTGATTGACAGGGCCAGGGAAGGGAATCGTTCTCTGCTGGCGCTGTTAGAATTTGAAATCTCGCACCTGCGCCGTACCTGTCTTCAATCGGCGCAGGCGCACTGAGAGGCGGCCGCTCGCTCGACCGCTCCATCCTCAATGCGCCTGCGTCGATGACGTCATCGCATACACCCGGAAGAGTATAGTGTTTATAATTGTACTTTTGATAACAATTATTTATTGTTTTTTATGACCATTTCGTTGGTGGTTTTTGTGGCAGCATGCTTATTACATACATACTTACCTGATTCGAGCATCCAGCGACGTCATCCAGACTCTCCGCCTCCTTCCAGCGATGCCGGCGTCTTCTCTTCCGGGTGTATGCGATGACGTCATCGACGCAGGCGCATTGAGGATGGAGCGGTCGAGCGAGCGGCCGCCTCTCAGTGCGCCTGCGCCGATTGAAGACAGGTACGGCGCAGGCGCGAGATTTCAAATTCTAACAGCGCCAGCAGAGAACGATTCCCTTCCCTGGCCCTGTCAATCAGCATGCCGAAGGGGCGTTATTACGATCGGAGGATGCGGCTGCTACCAGCAAGTAGCCGCCCTACTTGCTGGTAGCAAGGTAATTAGCATATTTTAAAAATCGATTTTTAGCAAATTCTACTAAACGAAAATGATTAATTAGCTTATGTATCATGAGATCGCACTATAGGGATTATTAGTAAAGAAAAAAAAAAAAAACGGTTTAATGGGGTGACAGAAGCCCTTTAAACCCTGTTCATAGCAGGGACACACCTGTCACTATGCTCACTGTAAAATGGCAGAGAGTGGGTGGGAATAGGCTTTTTATAGGGCTGTGATATCACAGGCAATGGCTATCTGCTGATTGACTGGCTGCATGGCGTTTTCTCTTTCCCGGGATTCTTACTTTTACTTTGTAAAACGTGTAGCGACCATTTTAGCAAATATCGATCCGTTATAACGAAGTGAGAGGAAATACATATTCGTAGCGAATTCAATTCATTTCACTTCAATTTAATCAACACTATTTGTGACCATAATGTCACAATGTGGTTCACTGTGATACTTGTTGCTATGCAGACTGGCTGCATGCGCTTGTGTGTACTGGATACGGGCTGTTTCCTGTGTATGCTGGTGTTTGGGTGCTGCATTCGGCCATATAGTGTGTCCACTGTGTCCTGTGAATTGTTTTGATCCCAGTGCAGTTCACTGTGATATGGTGTTGCCTTGTAGGCTGGCTTTCTGTGCTTGTTTACTGGCTGCAGTTGACTATTTCCATGTAAGGCTACTTTCACACTTGCGTTTTGGCTTTCCGTTTGTCAGACCTGTTCAGGGCTCTCACAAACGGTCCAAAACAGATCAGTTTTGCCCTAAATCATTCTGAAAGGAAAAGGATCCGCTCAGAATGAATCAGTTTGCCTCTGTTCAGTGCAGGGGAGGGCTGGCAGCCTTAGTCCTGGGGGGCAAATCCAGTCAAGTGGCCCATTTTAGCCCCGCCCATTATTAAAAGCCCCTCCTACATATAATAGGCCACTCCCAACAAACACTGTACAGCTGACATTCTATAGTTGAGGCCTGTCTCTACACATCATACAGAGAGGGAGGACCTGTCCTGGCTGCACTGCCTGCTTCACATTATACAATAGACAACAGCAGGCTACAGCCAGGAAGCTCCTCCGCTCTCCTTCCTCCCCAGATCCTGCTCAAGGCTTGTGGTTCCCCCCACCATCTGCCACCCACCCGTGGCCTGCTGCCCCCTTTCGTCGTCCTCACCCAGCTCTGAATCCTCCTTCTGCAAATGGCAGGGGGAGGAGCCGGAGCATCTCCTCTCCTACATAGCGTCACATACCTCTTACATCCAGTGATGTTACCTTTGTTGTAGACGTTCTCTTCCCTCATCTTCTCCATTCAGACCAGACCGCCATGATAATTTTTCAGCCATCTCCCGTCTCTGCAGAGATTGAGAAACAGACATTAGTTTCCCACATTTCCATCATCTTCACATCTTCTGAACACCCTTTCCTGCCACCCCCAATACTATACTGCAGAAACAGTCCCCCTGGAAAATACTGCTACCACACAGATAGTGCCCCAATACTGTGCCCGCTATGTCCCCAATACTATACTGCAGAAACAGTACCCCTGGGAATACTACTACCACACAGATAGTGCCCCCTTAAACATTTATTGGCACACAGTGCTCTAAAAAATAACTGCGCCCAGACACTAATAGTATAAAGATAATGTCCCCCAAAAATAATTGTGCTAAGCTGATACTATGCCAGGGTGCCCCCAAAGTAACAGTGCTCCCCAAAATCCCACCAATAGAAATAATTCTCTGCCAGAGCACTCTTAGTAGTAATAATGCCCCTATAGTGCCCTAGTAATCATGTTCCTCATAGCCCCCCAGTAGTAGTAAAGCTCCCCATAATACCCCCTAGTAGTACTAATTCTCCCTATAATATGACAGTACATGAAATACCCCCTCTTAGTGCCCGCAGTTGAGCTAATGTCCCCATAATGTATGCCAGTATAAAATACCCCTATATAGTGCCCCAGTAAATGCCCTCATAGTGCTCCTCTCCCCCTTCCCCATAGTGTCCCCCATAATATGCCAGTAAAAAAATGCCCCTTCTTAGTGCCCCCAACAGATGCCCCTATAGTGCTCCTCTCCCCCACAATGTGCCAGTAAAAAAATGCCCCTTCTTAGTGCCACCATATGCCCCAATAGTGCTCCACTCCCCCATAGTGCCCCCAAATAATGCCCCAATAGTAACACCAGATGCCCCATAGTGCTGCTCTCCCCTATAGTGCCCCCAGAATGTGCCAATAATTAAAAAAAAAGCCCCTTTAGAGCCCCCAGATACCCCCATAGTGCTCCTCTCCCCCATGGTGCCCCCCCATAATGTGCCAGTAAGAAATGCCCCCATAGTGCCAGCTCCTCCAATAGTGCCAGCTCCCCTCATAGTGCAAGCTCCCCCCCATAGTGACAGCCCCCCATAGTGTCAGCCCCCCCATAGTGCCAGCTCCCCCATAGTGCCAGCTCCCCTCATAGTGCAAGCTCCCCCCCACATAGTGCAAGCCCCCCCATAGTGCCAGCTCCCCCCCATAGTGCCAGCTCCCCCCCATAGTGCCAGCTCCCCCCATAGTGCCAGCTCCCCCCATAGTGCTGGCCCCCCCATAGTGCCAGCTCCCCCATAGTGCCAGCCCCCCCATAGTGTCAGCCCCCCCCATAGTGCCAGCTCCCCCATAGTGCCTGCTCCCCTCATAGTGCAAGCTCCTCCCCATAGTGCCAGCCCCCCATAGTGCCAGCTCTCCCCCCATAGTGCCAGCTCCCCCCCATAGTGCCAGCCCCACCCCATAGTGCCAGCTCCTCCCATAGTGCCAGCTCCTCCCATAGTGCCAGCTCCCCCCCATAGTGCCAGCCCCCCATAGTGCCAGCCCCCCCATAGTGCCAGCTCCCCCATAGTGCCAGCCCCCCATAGTGCCAGCCCCCTTATAGTGCCAGCCCCCCGATATTGCTAGCTCCCCCATAGTGCCAGCCCCCCCTATAGTGCCAGCTCCCCCATAGTGCCAGCCCCCCTATAGTCAAGCCCCCCCACAGTGCTAGCCCCCTTATAGTGCCAGCCCCCCGATAATGCTAGCTCCCCCATAGTGCCAGCCCCCCTATAGTGCCAGCTCCCCCTATAGTGCCAGCCCCCCCATAGTGTCAGCTCCCCCTATAGTGCAAGCCCCCCCATAGTGCCAGCTCCCCCTATAGTGCAAGCCCCCCCATAATGCCAGATCCCCCCATAGTGCCAGATTTCCCCCATAGTGCCAGATCCCCCCCCCCATAGTGCCAGATCCCTTCCCCATAGTGCCAGATCCCCCCCATAGCCATAGTGCCAGCCCCCCGCAAAGAAAAAAAAACAAAAACACTAATACTTACCTCCATCAGCAGTGATGCGATGCAGGCCTCTTCCGGCCTGTGTCCCTGCTGTGTGCTGCCCGGCTCAGGCGGCGCGATGATAATGACGTCATCGCGCTGCCTGAGCCTGCGGCCTATCAGAAGAACGCCTCTCCCTCCCCTGCCCCACAGCACACAGCCGCCACCACCGCCGCCGCAATTACATCCAGGGCTGCGCCGCCTGTGGTGATCGGCGGTGCGGCCCTAAAGAATAAAAAATAAAAATTTTTTTTTTTAAAGACGGCCCAGCGGCCGTTTTTTTTAGGGCGGCCTGAGGGGCAATTGCCTCCCTGCCCCCCGGCCCAGCCTGCCCCTGGGAACAAATCATTTCTACTGGTGTGATATACCAGTTGCCCCCAAAAAAACTGATTGAAGCAGGGGTGTGATATACCAATTATGTACTTTTTATATAGTGCATTTGGGTAGTACAGCATTGGTTTGCGGTTTAGCTGCTTTACCTCAGCTACAGATAGTGATAAATGACATTGGAACAAATAATTTCTACTGGTGTGCTATACCAGTTGCCCCCCAAAAAACTGATTGTAGTAGGGGTGTTATATACCAATTATATACTTTCTATATAGTGCATTTGGGTAGTGCAGCATTGGTTTGCGGTTTAGCTGCTTTACCTCAGCTACACAGAGTGTCAAACGACATTGAAACATATAATTTCTACTGGTGTGATATGTGTTAAGGCTGGCCGCAGGCTAGCCTGGATTTGTGGGAGGGGCCGGTACCTGTCATAAGCGGTCCGGCTCTCCCAGGCAGCACGTCGGTATTCGGACGTCTGCTACTTCCGGGTGTGACGTCATCAGCAAGCGTCCCGCACGAGTCGGATCTCAGAGAAGCCGGGTACCTTTCCCTTCAGTCTGCAAGCTGTTCAAATCGTTTTCCAAGGATAACTAGTTTGTTTGGGGAGCATGGCAACGTGAGGGAGGGTAGGAGGGTGTGAAGAGAGGGGGAAGTGTGTCGGAGGATCGCTTCTCCTCACTGCGATCAGGCACATGCAATTCGAGTTTTGGCACCAGGGGGCAGCATTGTTACATGGTTGGAGCTCATTGCCTGTCAGCACTCAGCACAACCTGTACTTAAGTTCATACAGGGGCAGCGAGTCATCTGGGCACAGCAGGTTAAACTCTGGTAGCTGGGTCCTGGTGCCATTACTGGGTTGATTACTTACAAGGTTGCTGGTTGTGCACATGTTTGACACTCTTCACATACACTACATACATACCTTAGACACATAGTTCGCACATCAGGCAGTTTGACGTAAAAAAAAAAAGGAACAAGTGGATTGTTAAATAAAGAAAAAGAAAAAAAAAAGAGTGGGTTGTTAAAAAAAAAAAAAAAAAGTTGGGAACCTTTATCCACCAAGCTTCATCCATACACCACTAGCATAGGTACATCCGCCAATACAGCCGACACGCTCGCACGACATACACACCCCGTTTCAACTCGTAGACTAGTGTCATACGTCATACGGTCTGTTTTCCACAAATCCTATACTTACATACATCACCTACCACGTCTGTAGGTTCGTTAGCCCGCAGTATTCGTTTTTAATTAATCTGCCACATCACAGATTCAGACAAACTCGGGCTCGCTTCATACGTCAGTGGAAACGACTATCATACTCCCTGTCAGCCTCGCCGGCTTTTCGTTCAATCGTTTCACGCTGCTGGGGGGGGGGGAAGGGGAGGGGCTTAGATTCCGTCACCTTGTCTGTCAGCTTACGGGCAGCAGGTCGTAGGGTTAACAGGTTGTTGTTTTTTTTTTCTCTTCTCTTTTTCTTTCTTCGTTTTTTTGTTTTGTTTTGTGGTGTTTGTTGTGTTGTTTGCAGTGGTCATGTCTCAGCCTTCAGACATTGAGGAGTTTGTGTCCTTGCCTCTGTCTCCAAGAGGGTCTGAACACGGCAGTTCTCCATCCCACAGGTCTTGGACAGTGCCTAAACTGACGGCCGAACTGCTCAGGAGAGGAATTCCGTTCGCGGCTACAGCCAGAAAGGCGGAACTCTTCAGACTTCTTTTCACTGCTACTCCACAGGCCAGGCCTGCTGCTACCAGCGACATTCGTTGGTGCAGATTCACACGGTACTAAACACACTCACGAGTTCCATCCAGGATTTACAAGCCCGGATGGAGGTGATGGAGCAGCGTCGCAACCCCCCCTCCTAGTAGTTGGGCCAGCCAGTGGCGCAGCACCTCCGGCTGTTGTAGCAGGTACTGGGCCTACTCTACTGTCTACAGCTAACCTGTCACAGGGCGTGGGAGTACCTTCAGTGGCACCAGTGTATTTTGTTAGGCCTAGCATAAAGAAGGACATCCTGGAGGGCAAGGATGTCAACTTGGCATCCTTGTTAATTACGTCCCACGACGTAACAGACAATAAGTCCTTTGGCTGTAGCGAGGTGTCGGTGGTACTTAAGTCCAAGGACCCCAGGCTCAGTCGCAAACTGTCTCTGGCCGAGTTCGTCCTGGCCTTCAGCCTGTTCAGAGACGTTTTGTGTTCAGAGACAGGAGAGAAGAGTTGGACATTTATCTCTACAGGGTGGTAGATTTGGCGCACAAGTACGGGGGTTCGGCGTTCTATGATTATCATAGGTCCTTCTCGGCCAAAGCGGCAGCCATTTGGGCCCAGTTCCAGGTAGTCACAGACTGGAGCAATATCGACATGGAACTATTTTGTAGGCACTTCACCAGTTTGAAGTCCCCAGTGTGCGCTACATGTCAGTCTCCTGCTCATACTACCGCTTGGTGCCCATTGGCTGACCTCACAGCTGCCCCCAGTACCTCCAGAGGTGGGATCAACCCTGGTCCTAGCCAGCAGTCAACCCAGTTTGACAAGCTAGGGAGACCCATTCACTATTTAGGCAAAGCCCAGCTCTGCAATAACTTTAATTACGCCATCTGCAATTTCAGCCAGTGCAGGCTCCTGCATGTCTGTGCCACATGTTTTAGGGCACATCTGGTCACGGTCTGCACATTGAAGCCGGCATGACTGAGCCGGGTGAATGTGGAGGTACTAGACCAGATGCTGCGGCTTCATCCGGTTCAGCCGTTCCGTACATTCCTGGTGGAAGGGTTTTCACGGGGGTTCCACACTGGGCTCATCACCTTGCTTCAGCAGACTCATGAATGCCCCAACTTGCAGTCGGCTTCTAAACATGCTGGTCTGGTGGATTCACTCTTGGCAGTTGAGCTGGACAAGGGTTTCATCATTGGTCCTTTCCAGTCCCCTCCTTTCTGCACTTGGAGGGTGAGCCCGGTGGGGGTGGTGCAGGGAAAATATTCTAATAAATTTCGTTTGATTTATGATTTGTCTGCTCCACATTCTTCCCACGTTCCAAGTCTCAACTCGTTGATTCCGTCCGAGGAATTTTCCTTGAAGTATACTTCTGTGGACCAGGCTATCCAGGTCATTCTTCAGACAGGCATAGGGGCTTGGCTGTCCAAAGCAGATGTGTCTGATGCGTTCAAACTGCTGCCCATTAGCCCATCTCTCTGGCAGTGGCATGGCATCAAATGGAGGAATGCATACTATTTCGCCACCAAGTTGACGTTTGGTTCCAAGAGCAGCCCCAGTCTGTTTGACAAGTTAGCGTAGGCACTGGAATGGATTTTGTTGGAACGGGGTTGCCAGAATGTCATTCACTACCTGGATGATTTTCTGTTGATCGAAGAACCCTCACAGGCGCCTGTTGACTTGCAGGTTCTCTTGCAGGTCTTCAAGGAGTTAAACATTCCAGTGGCTGAACACAAAACAGAAGGGCCTGCGCAGGTTGTCACGTTCTTGGGGATCTCTCTGGATTCACGCGCCATGTCAGCCAGTCTAGAACAAGACAAACTCGACAGAATCAAGTCAGGTGTCCGTTCCTTGCTCATGTCTCAGGTTTGCACCAAGAGAGAATTGCAATCTCTGTTGGGCATGTTAAACTTTGCCATGAGGATCATTCCTCAGTTAGATCATTCATTTCAAGATTGCTAGTCTTATTACAACAGACCAGTGATTTGGACGCATCAGTGCATCTTAATGCGAACGCCCGAGCAGATCTGTTCATGTGGGACAGATTTCTCAGCGGGTGGAATGGCATTTCCATGTTTATTCCGAGGGCCACTTCTGATTCTCCACACGTATTTTCAGACGCGGCTGCCTCGGTAGGTTTCGCGGCCATATTTGGCTCACATTGGTTCGCCGGCTCATGGCCCACACACGTGCTACAGATGCCGGGGTTTTCCCAGACGTCGGCATTGTTCGAGATCTATCCTATCGTAGCAGCTGCTATAGTTTGGGAGCATAGGTGGTCGGGTCACACGGTGGTTTTCCACACTGACAACATGGCGACCGCAGAGATCATTAACAAGGGCAGATCTAAATCGTTACTCATTATGTCTTTCATGCGTAGATTGACCTGGATAGCTCTGGAACAGGGGTTTCATTTTCATGCCCTGTTTTTGGATGGGGTCAGCAATGTTGCAGCTGATGCTTTATCTCGTTTTGATTTTTCTCGCTTTTTCTTACAGAACCCAAAAGCAGACTCAGTGGGCACCCCGGTACCGGACTGGCGGTTGCTGGTCTTGGATTAGACTCTCTGATGGTGGTCGCCAGTTCACTCATTACCAAGTCTTTGTCGGCCAGTACGTTGCGGTCGTACCGCCGAGCGTGGGTGGTTTTCTCAAACTTTCAGTTGGCATATCCTAGGGGTGACACTGGTCAGGTCAAGTATATGGTGGCTTTCGTGTCATATTGTCATTCGGTATTGGCTTTATCCTACAACACTATTAGGCTATATTTGGCAGGGGTGCAGCATTTTTTGGCACTTCAAGAGCCAGACAGACCCTCTATATTTTCAGCTCACCCAATCAAGGCCATTCTTAGAGGCATTCAGAAAAGCCAGGTCACGGTCAAGTCGGTCCGTCGACCTATTACGGGGGACACGTTTCGTAGCCTGTCGGAAGCTCTCACATTGTCACCATTCGGAGTCCTTCCCAGCCTGGTGATCAAGGCAGCGATGTACTTGGCATTTTACAGGTTTTTAAGACCAGGTGAAGTGACACAGGCCAGACAAGGGGCGGTGGCTCTCCGCAAGGGAGATTTAGTCAGGATGGGCAGTAACTTTCATTTGCAGTTGCCTCACAACAAAACAAGGCAGGTAGGTCCCGGTCATGCAGTTAGTGACAGTGACAGTCTTAGACAACCTCTTGCTGGCCCTTAGTCTTCACAGCCCCACCGACCTGTTACTTCCATTCCCTGTTGGACCACTGACGTCCAGCCAGTTCATCAAACATATTCGCATCCTGTTGAGCAGTGTAGGATTGAATCCGGCTCAATTCTCGGGGCATTCCTTCCGCATCGGTGCGGCATCCGCAGCGTCCAAGCATGGAGTCCCGAAGCATATCATCAAACACTTGGGGCGCTGGCGCTCGGGGTGCTTTGTACGGTATATCCCGGAGCCACAAGCGGAGCTGGTCCAAGCATTCAGTACGTTGGCAGAGTAGCACGTCAGGCCAATCCTTCCCTCACTGGTGGGTTTTGCCCCCTTTTTCAGGCATACCGACCTAGTGAGGCCAAGGCACACCTCAGGCCAATTAGATAGGGGAGTGGTGGTTGGGCATCTTCCACTCATATAGGTCCTGACTAGGGATGAGCGAACCCGAACTGTATAGTTCGGGTTCGTACCGAATTTTGGGGTGTCCGTGACACGGACCCGAACCCGAACATTTTCGTAAAAGTCCGGGTTCAGGTTCGGTGTTCGGCGCTTTCTTGGCACTTTTTGAAAGGCTGCAAAGCAGCCAATCAACAAGCGTCATACTACTTGGCCCAAGAGGCCATCACAGCCATGCCTACTATTGGCATGGCTGTGATTGGCCAGTGCACCATGTGACCCAGCCTCTATTTAAGCTGGAGTCACGTAGCGCCGCACGTCACTCTGCTATGATCAGTATAGGGAGAGGTTGCAGCTGCGACGTTAGGGCGAGATTAGGCAGATTTACTCCTCAAAAAGACTTCATTCTGTGATCGATCTGCAGCTGTGGATCATTGAAGTGCTATTATTGACTTGCTCACTTTTTTGAGGCTGCCCAGAGCGTTTTTAGATCACTTTTTTTCTGGGGATGATCAGCGGCCATTTTGTGACTTGTGGTGCGCCAGCACGAGCTATCACCAAGTGTATTTAACCATCGATAGTGTGGTTATTTTGTGCTATATCCTACATCAGCTGCAGGCTGAGCCTGTGTCACCGAAGTGCATTTAACCATCAACAGTCTGGTTATTTTTTGGCCATATACTACATTAGCTGCAGGCTGAGCCTGTGTCAAAGAAGTGCATTTAACCATCAACAGTCTGGTTATTTTTTGGCCGTATACTACATCTGGTGCAGGCTGAGCCTGTGTCACCCAAATGCATTTAACCATCAACAGTGTGGTTATTTTTTGGCCATATATTACATCAGGGGCAAGTTGAGCCTGTCACCCATCGCCTAAAAAATAGACCTGACATTTCTATTCAACCAAATCTGCACAGTTTTAGCTGGTCAAGTTATTTGTAGTGACCGTAAAAGCAGACTTTTTGTTCTGGGTTGAAAAAGCATTCCCAAATTTGCCATTCTCAAAAATAACTAGTTTGTGGTATTTGAGGCCTACTTGAAATCTATCCCAAAAAGAAAATCTTACATTGAAGGTATTGATAGTGTCATTCAGAAAAACCTAAGACACACGCTAGCGTGCTGATAGAAGTGTCATTCTGTGATTAAACCTATAACTGTCACACAGCGCAAAAAAAAACAGGTCTCACATCTCTATTCAACCAAATCTGCACAGTTTTAGCTGGTCAAGTTATTTGTAGTGACCGTAAAAGCAGACTTTTTGTTCTGGGTTGAAAAAGCATTCCCAAATTTGCCATTCTCAAAATAACTAGTTTGTGGTATTTGAGGCCTACTTGAAATCTATCCCAAAAAGAAAATCTTACATTGAAGGTATTGATAGTGTCATTCAGAAAAACCTAAGACACACGCTAGCGTGCTGATAGAAGTGTCATTCTGTGATTAAACCTATAACTGTCACACAGCGCAAAAAAAAACAGGTCTCACATCTCTATTCAACCAAATCTGCACAGTTTTAGCTGGTCAAGTTATTTGTAGTGACCGTAAAAGCAGACTTTTTGTTCTGGGTTGAAAAAGCATTCCCAAATTTGCCATTCTCAAAATAACTAGTTTGTGGTATTTGAGGCCTACTTGAAATCTATCCCAAAAAGAAAATCTTACATTGAAGGTATTGATAGTGTCATTCAGAAAAACCTAAGACACACGCTAGCGTGCTGATAGAAGTGTCATTCTGTGATTAAACCTATAACTGTCACACAGCGCAAAAAAAAACAGGTCTCACATCTCTATTCAACCAAATCTGCACAGTTTTAGCTGGTCAAGTTATTTGTAGTGACCGTAAAAGCAGACTTTTTGTTCTGGGTTGAAAAAGTATTCCCAAATTTGCCATTCTGAAAATAACTAGTTTGTGGTATTTGAGGCCTACTTGAAATCTATCCCAAAAAGAAAAACTTACATTGAAGGTATTGATAGTGTCATTCAGAAAAACCTAAGACACACGCTAGCGTGCTGATAGAAGTGTCATTCTGTGATTAAACCTATAACTGTCACACAGCGCAAAAAAAAACAGGTCTCACATCTCTATTCAACCAAATCTGCACAGTTTTAGCTGGTCAAGTTATTTGTAGTGACCGTAAAAGCAGACTTTTTGTTCTGGGTTGAAAAAGCATTCCCAAATTTGCCATTCTCAAAATAACTAGTTTGTGGTATTTGAGGCCTACTTGAAATCTATCCCAAAAAGAAAATCTTACATTGAAGGTATTGATAGTGTCATTCAGAAAAACCTAAGACACACGCTAGCGTGCTGATAGAAGTGTCATTCTGTGATTAAACCTATAACTGTCACACAGCGCAAAAAAAAACAGGTCTCACATCTCTATTCAACCAAATCTGCACAGTTTTAGCTGGTCAAGTTATTTGTAGTGACCGTAAAAGCAGACTTTTTGTTCTGGGTTGAAAAAGCATTCCCAAATTTGCCATTCTGAAAATAACTAGTTTGTGGTATTTGAGGCCTACTTGAAATCTATCCCAAAAAGAAACACTTACATTGAAGGTATTGATAGTGTCATTCAGAAAAACCTAAGACACACGCTAGCGTGCTGATAGAAGTGTCATTCTGTGATTAAACCTATAACTGTCACACAGCGCAAAAAAAAACAGGTCTCACATCTCTATTCAACCAAATCTGCACAGTTTTAGCTGGTCAAGTTATTTGTAGTGACCGTAAAAGCAGACTTTTTGTTCTGGGTTGAAAAAGCATTCCCAAATTTGCCATTCTCAAAATAACTAGTTTGTGGTATTTGAAGGCCTACTTGAAATCTATCCCAAAAAGAAAATCTTACATTGAAGGTATTGATAGTGTCATTCAGAAAAACCTAAGACACACGCTAGCGTGCTGATAGAAGTGTCATTCTGTGATTAAACCTATAACTGTCACACAGCGCAAAAAAAAACAGGTCTCACATCTCTATTCAACCAAATCTGCACAGTTTTAGCTGGTCAAGTTATTTGTAGTGACCGTAAAAGCAGACTTTTTGTTCTGGGTTGAAAAAGCATTCCCAAATTTGCCATTCTCAAAATAACTAGTTTGTGGTATTTGAGGCCTACTTGAAATCTATCCCAAAAAGAAAATCTTACATTGAAGGTATTGATAGTGTCATTCAGAAAAACCTAAGACACACGCTAGCGTGCTGATAGAAGTGTCATTCTGTGATTAAACCTATAACTGTCACACAGCGCAAAAAAAAACAGGTCTCACATCTCTATTCAACCAAATCTGCACAGTTTTAGCTGGTCAAGTTATTTGTATTTACCGTAAAAGCAGACTTTTTGTTCTGGGTTGAAAAAGCATTCCCAAATTTGTCATTCTCAAAATAACTAGTTTGTGGTATTTGAGGCCTACTTGAAATCTATCCCAAAAAGAAAATCTTACATTGAAGGTATTGATAGTGTCATTCAGAAAAACCTAAGACACACGCTAGCGTGCTGATAGAAGTGTCATTCTGTGATTAAACCTATAACTGTCACACAGCACAAAAAAAAACAGGTCTCACATCTCTATTCAACCAAATCTGCACAGTTTTAGCTGGTCAAGTTATTTGTAGTGACCGTAAAAGCAGACTTTTTGTTCTGGGTTGAAAAAGCATTCCCAAATTTGCCATTCTCAAAATAACTAGTTTGTGGTATTTGAGGCCTACTTGAAATCTATCCCAAAAAGAAAATCTTACATTGAAGGTATTGATAGTGTCATTCAGAAAAACCTAAGACACACGCTAGCGTGCTGATAGAAGTGTCATTCTGTGATTAAACCTATAACTGTCACACAGCGCAAAAAAAAAACAGGTCTCACATCTCTATTCAACCAAATCTGCACAGTTTTAGCTGGTCAAGTTATTTGTAGTGACCGTAAAAGCAGACTTTTTGTTCTGGGTTGAAAAAGCATTCCCAAATTTGCCATTCTCAAAATAACTAGTTTGTGGTATTTGAGGCCTACTTGAAATCTATCCCAAAAAGAAAATCTTACATTGAAGGTATTGATAGTGTCATTCAGAAAAACCTAAGACACACGCTAGCGTGCTGATAGAAGTGTCATTCTGTGATTAAACCTATAACTGTCACACAGCGCAAAAAAAAAACAGGTCTCACATCTCTATTCAACCAAATCTGCACAGTTTTAGCTGGTCAAGTTATTTGTAGTGACCGTAAAAGCAGACTTTTTGTTCTGGGTTGAAAAAGCATTCCCAAATTTGCCATTCTCAAAATAACTAGTTTGTGGTATTTGAGGCCTACTTGAAATCTATCCCAAAAAGAAAATCTTACATTGAAGGTATTGATAGTGTCATTCAGAAAAACCTAAGACACACGCTAGCGTGCTGATAGAAGTGTCATTCTGTGATTAAACCTATAACTGTCACACAGCGCAAAAAAAAACAGGTCTCACATCTCTATTCAACCAAATCTGCACAGTTTTAGCTGGTCAAGTTATTTGTAGTGACCGTAAAAGCAGACTTTTTGTTCTGGGTTGAAAAAGCATTCCCAAATTTGCCATTCTGAAAATAACTAGTTTGTGGTATTTGAGGCCTACTTGAAATCTATCCCAAAAAGAAAAACTTACATTGAAGGTATTGATAGTGTCATTCAGAAAAACCTAAGACACACGCTAGCGTGCTGATAGAAGTGTCATTCTGTGATTAAACCTATAACTGTCACACAGCGCAAAAAAAAACAGGTCTCACATCTCTATTCAACCAAATCTGCACAGTTTTAGCTGGTCAAGTTATTTGTAGTGACCGTAAAAGCAGACTTTTTGTTCTGGGTTGAAAAAGCATTCCCAAATTTGCCATTCTCAAAATAACTAGTTTGTGGTATTTGAGGCCTACTTGAAATCTATCCCAAAAAGAAAATCTTACATTGAAGGTATTGATAGTGTCATTCAGAAAAACCTAAGACACACGCTAGCGTGCTGATAGAAGTGTCATTCTGTGATTAAACCTATAACTGTCACACAGCGCAAAAAAAACAGGTCTCACATCTCTATTCAACCAAATCTGCACAGTTTTAGCTGGTCAAGTTATTTGTATTTACCGTAAAAGCAGACTTTTTGTTCTGGGTTGAAAAAGCATTCCCAAATTTGTCATTCTCAAAATAACTAGTTTGTGGTATTTGAGGCCTACTTGAAATCTATCCCAAAAAGAAAATCTTACATTGAAGGTATTGATAGTGTCATTCAGAAAAACCTAAGACACACGCTAGCGTGCTGATAGAAGTGTCATTCTGTGATTAAACCTATAACTGTCACACAGCACAAAAAAAAACAGGTCTCACATCTCTATTCAACCAAATCTGCACAGTTTTAGCTGGTCAAGTTATTTGTAGTGACCGTAAAAGCAGACTTTTTGTTCTGGGTTGAAAAAGCATTCCCAAATTTGCCATTCTCAAAATAACTAGTTTGTGGTATTTGAGGCCTACTTGAAATCTATCCCAAAAAGAAAATCTTACATTGAAGGTATTGATAGTGTCATTCAGAAAAACCTAAGACACACGCTAGCGTGCTGATAGAAGTGTCATTCTGTGATTAAACCTATAACTGTCACACAGCGCAAAAAAAAACAGGTCTCACATCTCTATTCAACCAAATCTGCACAGTTTTAGCTGGTAAAGTTATTTGTAGTGACCGTAAAAGCAGACTTTTTGTTCTGGGTTGAAAAAGCATTCCCAAATTTGCCATTCTCAAAATAACTAGTTTGTGGTATTTGAGGCCTACTTGAAATCTATCCCAAAAAGAAAATCTTACATTGAAGGTATTGATAGTGTCATTCAGAAAAACCTAAGACACACGCTAGCGTGCTGATAGAAGTGTCATTCTGTGATTAAACCTATAACTGTCACACAGCGCAAAAAAAAAACAGGTCTCACATCTCTATTCAACCAAATCTGCACAGTTTTAGCTGGTCAAGTTATTTGTAGTGACCGTAAAAGCAGACTTTTTGTTCTGGGTTGAAAAAGCATTCCCAAATTTGCCATTCTCAAAATAACTAGTTTGTGGTATTTGAGGCCTACTTGAAATCTATCCCAAAAAGAAAATCTTACATTGAAGGTATTGATAGTGTCATTCAGAAAAACCTAAGACACACGCTAGCGTGCTGATAGAAGTGTCATTCTGTGATTAAACCTATAACTGTCACACAGCGCAAAAAAAAACAGGTCTCACATCTCTATTCAACTAAATCTGCACAGTTTTAGCTGGTCAAGTTATTTGTAGTGACCGTAAAAGCAGACTTTTTGTTCTGGGTTGAAAAAGCATTCCCAAATTTGCCATTCTGAAAATAACTAGTTTGTGGTATTTGAGGCCTACTTGAAATCTATCCCAAAAAGAAAAACTTACATTGAAGGTATTGATAGTGTCATTCAGAAAAACCTAAGACACACGCTAGCGTGCTGATAGAAGTGTCATTCTGTGATTAAACCTATAACTGTCACACAGCGCAAAAAAAAACAGGTCTCACATCTCTATTCAACCAAATCTGCACAGTTTTAGCTGGTCAAGTTATTTGTAGTGACCGTAAAAGCAGACTTTTTGTTCTGGGTTGAAAAAGCATTCCCAAATTTGCCATTCTCAAAATAACTAGTTTGTGGTATTTGAGGCCTACTTGAAATCTATCCCAAAAAGAAAATCTTACATTGAAGGTATTGATAGTGTCATTCAGAAAAACCTAAGACACACGCTAGCGTGCTGATAGAAGTGTCATTCTGTGATTAAACCTATAACTGTCACACAGCGCAAAAAAAAACAGGTCTCACATCTCTATTCAACCAAATCTGCACAGTTTTAGCTGGTCAAGTTATTTGTAGTGACCGTAAAAGCAGACTTTTTGTTCTGGGTTGAAAAAGCATTCCCAAATTTGCCATTCTCAAAATAACTAGTTTGTGGTATTTGAGGCCTACTTGAAATCTATCCCAAAAAGAAAATCTTACATTGAAGGTATTGATAGTGTCATTCAGAAAAACCTAAGACACACGCTAGCGTGCTGATAGAAGTGTCATTCTGTGATTAAACCTATAACTGTCACACAGCGCAAAAAAAAACAGGTCTCACATCTCTATTCAACCAAATCTGCACAGTTTTAGCTGGTCAAGTTATTTGTAGTGACCGTAAAAGCAGACTTTTTGTTCTGGGTTGAAAAAGCATTCCCAAATTTGCCATTCTCAAAATAACTAGTTTGTGGTATTTGAGGCCTACTTGAAATCTATCCCAAAAAGAAAATCTTACATTGAAGGTTTTGATAGTGTCATTCAGAAAAACCTAAGACACACGCTAGCGTGCTGATAGAAGTGTCATTCTGTGATTAAACCTATAACTGTCACACAGCGCAAAAAAAAACAGGTCTCACATCTCTATTCAACCAAATCTGCACAGTTTTAGCTGGTCAAGTTATTTGTAGTGACCGTAAAAGCAGACTTTTTGTTCTGGGTTGAAAAAGCATTCCCAAATTTGCCATTCTCAAAATAACTAGTTTGTGGTATTTGAGGCCTACTTGAAATCTATCCCAAAAAGAAAATCTTACATTGAAGGTATTGATAGTGTCATTCAGAAAAACCTAAGACACACGCTAGCGTGCTGATAGAAGTGTCATTCTGTGATTAAACCTATAACTGTCACACAGCGCAAAAAAAAACAGGTCTCACATCTCTATTCAACCAAATCTGCACAGTTTTAGCTGGTCAAGTTATTTGTAGTGACCGTAAAAGCAGACTTTTTGTTCTGGGTTGAAAAAGCATTCCCAAATTTGCCATTCTAAAATAACTAGTTTGTGGTATTTGAGGCCTACTTGAAATCTATCCCAAAAAGAAAATCTTACATTGAAGGTATTGATAGTGTCATTCAGAAAAACCTAAGACACACGCTAGCGTGCTGATAGAAGTGTCATTCTGTGATTAAACCTATAACTGTCACACAGCGCAAAAAAAAACAGGTCTCACATCTCTATTCAACCAAATCTGCACAGTTTTAGCTGGTCAAGTTATTTGTAGTGACCGTAAAAGCAGACTTTTTGTTCTGGGTTGAAAAAGCATTCCCAAATTTGCCATTCTCAAAATAACTAGTTTGTGGTATTTGAGGCCTACTTGAAATCTATCCCAAAAAGAAAATCTTACATTGAAGGTATTGATAGTGTCATTCAGAAAAACCTAAGACACACGCTAGCGTGCTGATAGAAGTGTCATTCTGTGATTAAACCTATAACTGTCACACAGCACAAAAAAAAACAGGTCTCACATCTCTATTCAACCAAATCTGCACAGTTTTAGCTGGTCAAGTTATTTGTATTTACCGTAAAAGCAGACTTTTTGTTCTGGGTTGAAAAAGCATTCCCAAATTTGCCATTCTGAAAATAACTAGTTTGTGGTATTTCAGGCCTACTTGAAATCTATCCCAAAAAGAAAATCTTACATTGAAGGTATTGATAGTGTCATTCAGAAAAACCTAAGACACACGCTAGCGTGCTGATAGAAGTGTCATTCTGTGATTAAACCTATAACTGTCCCACAGCGCAAAAAAAAACAGGTCTCACATCTCTATTCAACCAAATCTGCACAGTTTTAGCTGGTCAAGTTATTTGTAGTGACCGTAAAAGCAGACTTTTTGTTCTGGGTTGAAAAAGCATTCCCAAATTTGCCATTCTCAAAATAACTAGTTTGTGGTATTTGAGGCCTACTTGAAATCTATCCCAAAAAGAAAATCTTACATTGAAGGTATTGATAGTGTCATTCAGAAAAACCTAAGACACACGCTAGCGTGCTGATAGAAGTGTCATTCTGTGATTAAACCTATAACTGTCACACAGCGCAAAAAAAAAACAGGTCTCACATCTCTATTCAACCAAATCTGCACAGTTTTAGCTGGTCAAGTTATTTGTAGTGACCGTAAAAGCAGACTTTTTGTTCTGGGTTGAAAAAGCATTCCCAAATTTGCCATTCTCAAAATAACTAGTTTGTGGTATTTGAGGCCTACTTGAAATCTATCCCAAAAAGAAAATCTTACATTGAAGGTATTGATAGTGTCATTCAGAAAAACCTAAGACACACGCTAGCGTGCTGATAGAAGTGTCATTCTGTGATTAAACCTATAACTGTCACACAGCGCAAAAAAAAACAGGTCTCACATCTCTATTCAACCAAATCTGCACAGTTTTAGCTGGTCAAGTTATTTGTAGTGACCGTAAAAGCAGACTTTTTGTTCTGGGTTGAAAAAGCATTCCCAAATTTGCCATTCTCAAAATAACTAGTTTGTGGTATTTGAGGCCTACTTGAAATCTATCCCAAAAAGAAAATCTTACATTGAAGGTATTGATAGTGTCATTCAGAAAAACCTAAGACACACGCTAGCGTGCTGATAGAAGTGTCATTCTGTGATTAAACCTATAACTGTCACACAGCGCAAAAAAAAACAGGTCTCACATCTCTATTCAACCAAATCTGCACAGTTTTAGCTGGTCAAGTTATTTGTATTGACCGTAAAAGCAGACTTTTTGTTCTGGGTTGAAAAAGCATTCCCAAATTTGCCATTCTGAAAATAACTAGTTTGTGGTATTTGAGGCCTACTTGAAATCTATCCCAAAAAGAAAAACTTACATTGAAGGTATTGATAGTGTCATTCAGAAAAACCTAAGACACACGCTAGCGTGCTGATAGAAGTGTCATTCTGTGATTAAACCTATAACTGTCACACAGCGCAAAAAAAAACAGGTCTCACATCTCTATTCAACCAAATCTGCACTGTTTTAGCTGGTCAAGTTATTTGTAGTGACCGTAAAAGCAGACTTTTTGTTCTGGGTTAAAAAAAGAATTCCCAAATTTGCCATTCTCAAAATAACTAGTTTGTGGTATTTGAGGCCTACTTGAAATCTATCCCAAAAAGAAAATCTTACATTGAAGGTATTGATAGTGTCATTCAGAAAAACCTAAGACACACGCTAGCGTGCTGATAGAAGTGTCATTCTGTGATTAAACCTATAACTGTCACACAGCGCAAAAAAAAACAGGTCTCACATCTCTATTCAACCAAATCTGCACAGTTTTAGCTGGTCAAGTTATTTGTAGTGACCGTAAAAGCAGACTTTTTGTTCTGGGTTGAAAAAGCATTCCCAAATTTGCCATTCTGAAAATAACTAGTTTGTGGTATTTGAGGCCTACTTGAAATCTATCCCAAAAAGAAACACTTACATTGAAGGTATTGATAGTGTCATTCAGAAAAACCTAAGACACACGCTAGCGTGCTGATAGAAGTGTCATTCTGTGATTAAACCTATAACTGTCACACAGCGCAAAAAAAAACAGGTCTCACATCTCTATTCAACCAAATCTGCACAGTTTTAGCTGGTCAAGTTATTTGTAGTGACCGTAAAAGCAGACTTTTTGTTCTGGGTTGAAAAAGCATTCCCAAATTTGCCATTCTCAAAATAACTAGTTTGTGGTATTTGAGGCCTACTTGAAATCTATCCCAAAAAGAAAATCTTACATTGAAGGTATTGATAGTGTCATTCAGAAAAACCTAAGACACACGCTAGCGTGCTGATAGAAGTGTCATTCTGTGATTAAACCTATAACTGTCACACAGCGCAAAAAAAAACAGGTCTCACATCTCTATTCAACCAAATCTGCACAGTTTTAGCTGGTCAAGTTATTTGTAGTGACCGTAAAAGCAGACTTTTTGTTCTGGGTTGAAAAAGCATTCCCAAATTTGCCATTCTCAAAATAACTAGTTTGTGGTATTTGAGGCCTACTTGAAATCTATCCCAAAAAGAAAAACTTACATTGAAGGTATTGATAGTGTCATTCAGAAAAACCTAAGACACACGCTAGCGTGCTGATAGAAGTGTCATTCTGTGATTAAACCTATAACTGTCACACAGCGCAAAAAAAAACAGGTCTCACATCTCTATTCAACCAAATCTGCACAGTTTTAGCTGGTCAAGTTATTTGTAGTGACCGTAAAAGCAGACTTTTTGTTCTGGGTTGAAAAAGCATTCCCAAATTTGCCATTCTCAAAATAACTAGTTTGTGGTATTTGAGGCCTACTTGAAATCTATCCCAAAAAGAAAATCTTACATTGAAGGTATTGATAGTGTCATTCAGAAAAACCTAAGACACACGCTAGCGTGCTGATAGAAGTGTCATTCTGTGATTAAACCTATAACTGTCACACAGCGCAAAAAAAAACAGGTCTCACATCTCTATTCAACCAAATCTGCACAGTTTTAGCTGGTCAAGTTATTTGTAGTGACCGTAAAAGCAGACTTTTTGTTCTGGGTTGAAAAAGCATTCCCAAATTTGCCATTCTCAAAATAACTAGTTTGTGGTATTTGAGGCCTACTTGAAATCTATCCCAAAAAGAAAATCTTACATTGAAGGTATTGATAGTGTCATTCAGAAAAACCTAAGACACACGCTAGCGTGCTGATAGAAGTGTCATTCTGTGATTAAACCTATAACTGTCACACAGCGCAAAAAAAAACAGGTCTCACATCTCTATTCAACCAAATCTGCACAGTTTTAGCTGGTCAAGTTATTTGTAGTGACCGTAAAAGCAGACTTTTTGTTCTGGGTTGAAAAAGCATTCCCAAATTTGCCATTCTCAAAATAACTAGTTTGTGGTATTTGAGGCCTACTTGAAATCTATCCCAAAAAGAAAATCTTACATTGAAGGTATTGATAGTGTCATTCAGAAAAACCTAAGACACACGCTAGCGTGCTGATAGAAGTGTCATTCTGTGATTAAACCTATAACTGTCACACAGCGCAAAAAAAAACAGGTCTCACATCTCTATTCAACCAAATCTGCACAGTTTTAGCTGGTCAAGTTATTTGTAGTGACCGTAAAAGCAGACTTTTTGTTCTGGGTTGAAAAAGCATTCCCAAATTTGCCATTCTGAAAATAACTAGTTTGTGGTATTTGAGGCCTACTTGAAATCTATCCCAAAAAGAAAAACTTACATTGAAGGTATTGATAGTGTCATTCAGAAAAACCTAAGACACACGCTAGCGTGCTGATAGAAGTGTCATTCTGTGATTAAACCTATAACTGTCACACAGCGCAAAAAAAAACAGGTCTCACATCTCTATTCAACCAAATCTGCACAGTTTTAGCTGGTCAAGTTATTTGTAGTGACCGTAAAAGCAGACTTTTTGTTCTGGGTTGAAAAAAGCATTCCCAAATTTGCCATTCTCAAAATAACTAGTTTGTGGTATTTGAGGCCTACTTGAAATCTATCCCAAAAAGAAAATCTTACATTGAAGGTATTGATAGTGTCATTCAGAAAAACCTAAGACACACGCTAGCGTGCTGATAGAAGTGTCATTCTGTGATTAAACCTATAACTGTCACACAGCGCAAAAAAAAACAGGTCTCACATCTCTATTCAACCAAATCTGCACAGTTTTAGCTGGTCAAGTTATTTGTAGTGACCGTAAAAGCAGACTTTTTGTTCTGGGTTGAAAAAGCATTCCCAAATTTGCCATTCTGAAAATAACTAGTTTGTGGTATTTGAGGCCTACTTGAAATCTATCCCAAAAAGAAAATCTTACATTGAAGGTATTGATAGTGTCATTCAGAAAAACCTAAGACACACGCTAGCGTGCTGATAGAAGTGTCATTCTGTGATTAAACCTATAACTGTCACACAGCGCAAAAAAAAACAGGTCTCACATCTCTATTCAACCAAATCTGCACAGTTTTAGCTGGTCAAGTTATTTGTAGTGACCGTAAAAGCAGACTTTTTGTTCTGGGTTGAAAAAGCATTCCCAAATTTGCCATTCTCAAAATAACTAGTTTGTGGTATTTGAGGCCTACTTGAAATCTATCCCAAAAAGAAAATCTTACATTGAAGGTATTGATAGTGTCATTCAGAAAAACCTAAGACACACGCTAGCGTGCTGATAGAAGTGTCATTCTGTGATTAAACCTATAACTGTCACACAGCGCAAAAAAAAACAGGTCTCACATCTCTATTCAACCAAATCTGCACAGTTTTAGCTGGTCAAGTTATTTGTAGTGACCGTAAAAGCAGACTTTTTGTTCTGGGTTGAAAAAGCATTCCCAAATTTGCCATTCTGAAAATAACTAGTTTGTGGTATTTGAGGCCTACTTGAAATCTATCCCAAAAAGAAACACTTACATTGAAGGTATTGATAGTGTCATTCAGAAAAACCTAAGACACACGCTAGCGTGCTGATAGAAGTGTCATTCTGTGATTAAACCTATAACTGTCACACAGCGCAAAAAAAAACAGGTCTCACATCTCTATTCAACCAAATCTGCACAGTTTTAGCTGGTCAAGTTATTTGTAGTGACCGTAAAAGCAGACTTTTTGTTCTGGGTTGAAAAAGCATTCCCAAATTTGCCATTCTCAAAATAACTAGTTTGTGGTATTTGAGGCCTACTTGAAATCTATCCCAAAAAGAAAATCTTACATTGAAGGTATTGATAGTGTCATTCAGAAAAACCTAAGACACACGCTAGCGTGCTGATAGAAGTGTCATTCTGTGATTAAACCTATAACTGTCACACAGCGCAAAAAAAAACAGGTCTCACATCTCTATTCAACCAAATCTGCACAGTTTTAGCTGGTCAAGTTATTTGTAGTGACCGTAAAAGCAGACTTTTTGTTCTGGGTTGAAAAAGCATTCCCAAATTTGCCATTCTCAAAATAACTAGTTTGTGGTATTTAAGGCCTACTTGAAATCTATCCCAAAAAGAAAAACTTACATTGAAGGTATTGATAGTGTCATTCAGAAAAACCTAAGACACACGCTAGCGTGCTGATAGAAGTGTCATTCTGTGATTAAACCTATAACTGTCACACAGCGCAAAAAAAAACAGGTCTCACATCTCTATTCAACCAAATCTGCACAGTTTTAGCTGGTCAAGTTATTTGTAGTGACCGTAAAAGCAGACTTTTTGTTCTGGGTTGAAAAAGCATTCCCAAATTTGCCATTCTCAAAATAACTAGTTTGTGGTATTTGAGGCCTACTTGAAATCTATCCCAAAAAGAAAATCTTACATTGAAGGTATTGATAGTGTCATTCAGAAAAACCTAAGACACACGCTAGCGTGCTGATAGAAGTGTCATTCTGTGATTAAACCTATAACTGTCACACAGCGCAAAAAAAAACAGGTCTCACATCTCTATTCAACCAAATCTGCACAGTTTTAGCTGGTCAAGTTATTTGTAGTGACCGTAAAAGCAGACTTTTTGTTCTGGGTTGAAAAAGCATTCCCAAATTTGCCATTCTCAAAATAACTAGTTTGTGGTATTTGAGGCCTACTTGAAATCTATCCCAAAAAGAAAATCTTACATTGAAGGTATTGATAGTGTCATTCAGAAAAACCTAAGACACACGCTAGCGTGCTGATAGAAGTGTCATTCTGTGATTAAACCTATAACTGTCACACAGCGCAAAAAAAAACAGGTCTCACATCTCTATTCAACCAAATCTGCACAGTTTTAGCTGGTCAAGTTATTTGTAGTGACCGTAAAAGCAGACTTTTTGTTCTGGGTTGAAAAAGCATTCCCAAATTTGCCATTCTCAAAATAACTAGTTTGTGGTATTTGAGGCCTACTTGAAATCTATCCCAAAAAGAAAATCTTACATTGAAGGTATTGATAGTGTCATTCAGAAAAACCTAAGACACACGCTAGCGTGCTGATAGAAGTGTCATTCTGTGATTAAACCTATAACTGTCACACAGCGCAAAAAAAAACAGGTCTCACATCTCTATTCAACCAAATCTGCACAGTTTTAGCTGGTCAAGTTATTTGTAGTGACCGTAAAAGCAGACTTTTTGTTCTGGGTTGAAAAAGCATTCCCAAATTTGCCATTCTGAAAATAACTAGTTTGTGGTATTTGAGGCCTACTTGAAATCTATCCCAAAAAGAAAAACTTACATTGAAGGTATTGATAGTGTCATTCAGAAAAACCTAAGACACACGCTAGCGTGCTGATAGAAGTGTCATTCTGTGATTAAACCTATAACTGTCACACAGCGCAAAAAAAAACAGGTCTCACATCTCTATTCAACCAAATCTGCACTGTTTTAGCTGGTCAAGTTATTTGTAGTGACCGGTAAAAGCAGACTTTTTGTTCTGGGTTAAAAAAGCATTCCCAAATTTGCCATTCTCAAAATAACTAGTTTGTGGTATTTGAGGCCTACTTGAAATCTATCCCAAAAAGAAAATCTTACATTGAAGGTATTGATAGTGTCATTCAGAAAAACCTAAGACACACGCTAGCGTGCTGATAGAAGTGTCATTCTGTGATTAAACCTATAACTGTCACACAGCGCAAAAAAAAACAGGTCTCACATCTCTATTCAACCAAATCTGCACAGTTTTAGCTGGTCAAGTTATTTGTAGTGACCGTAAAAGCAGACTTTTTGTTCTGGGTTGAAAAAGCATTCCCAAATTTGCCATTCTGAAAATAACTAGTTTGTGGTATTTGAGGCCTACTTGAAATCTATCCCAAAAAGAAACACTTACATTGAAGGTATTGATAGTGTCATTCAGAAAAACCTAAGACACACGCTAGCGTGCTGATAGAAGTGTCATTCTGTGATTAAACCTATAACTGTCACACAGCGCAAAAAAAAACAGGTCTCACATCTCTATTCAACCAAATCTGCACAGTTTTAGCTGGTCAAGTTATTTGTAGTGACCGTAAAAGCAGACTTTTTGTTCTGGGTTGAAAAAGCATTCCCAAATTTGCCATTCTCAAAATAACTAGTTTGTGGTATTTGAGGCCTACTTGAAATCTATCCCAAAAAGAAAATCTTACATTGAAGGTATTGATAGTGTCATTCAGAAAAACCTAAGACACACGCTAGCGTGCTGATAGAAGTGTCATTCTGTGATTAAACCTATAACTGTCCCACAGCGCAAAAAAAAACAGGTCTCACATCTCTATTCAACCAAATCTGCACAGTTTTAGCTGGTCAAGTTATTTGTAGTGACCGTAAAAGCAGACTTTTTGTTCTGGGTTGAAAAAGCATTCCCAAATTTGCCATTCTCAAAATAACTAGTTTGTGGTATTTAAGGCCTACTTGAAATCTATCCCAAAAAGAAAAACTTACATTGAAGGTATTGATAGTGTCATTCAGAAAAACCTAAGACACACGCTAGCGTGCTGATAGAAGTGTCATTCTGTGATTAAACCTATAACTGTCACACAGCGCAAAAAAAAACAGGTCTCACATCTCTATTCAACCAAATCTGCACAGTTTTAGCTGGTCAAGTTATTTGTAGTGACCGTAAAAGTAGACTTTTTGTTCTGGGTTGAAAAAGCATTCCCAAATTTGCCATTCTCAAAATAACTAGTTTGTGGTATTTGAGGCCTACTTGAAATCTATCCCAAAAAGAAAATCTTACATTGAAGGTATTGATAGTGTCATTCAGAAAAACCTAAGACACACGCTAGCGTGCTGATAGAAGTGTCATTCTGTGATTAAACCTATAACTGTCACACAGCGCAAAAAAAAACAGGTCTCACATCTCTATTCAACCAAATCTGCACAGTTTTAGCTGGTCAAGTTATTTGTAGTGACCGTAAAAGCAGACTTTTTGTTCTGGGTTGAAAAAGCATTCCCAAATTTGCCATTCTCAAAATAACTAGTTTGTGGTATTTGAGGCCTACTTGAAATCTATCCCAAAAAGAAAATCTTACATTGAAGGTATTGATAGTGTCATTCAGAAAAACCTAAGACACACGCTAGCGTGCTGATAGAAGTGTCATTCTGTGATTAAACCTATAACTGTCACACAGCGCAAAAAAAAACTGGTCTCACATCTCTATTCAACCAAATCTGCACAGTTTTAGCTGGTCAAGTTATTTGTAGTGACCGTAAAAGCAGACTTTTTGTTCTGGGTTGAAAAAGCATTCCCAAATTTGCCATTCTCAAAATAACTAGTTTGTGGTATTTGAGGCCTACTTGAAATCTATCCCAAAAAGAAAATCTTACATTGAAGGTATTGATAGTGTCATTCAGAAAAACCTAAGACACACGCTAGCGTGCTGATAGAAGTGTCATTCTGTGATTAAACCTATAACTGTCACACAGCGCAAAAAAAAACAGGTCTCACATCTCTATTCAACCAAATCTGCACAGTTTTAGCTGGTCAAGTTATTTGTAGTGACCGTAAAAGCAGACTTTTTGTTCTGGGTTGAAAAAGCATTCCCAAATTTGCCATTCTGAAAATAACTAGTTTGTGGTATTTGAGGCCTACTTGAAATCTATCCCAAAAAGAAAAACTTACATTGAAGGTATTGATAGTGTCATTCAGAAAAACCTAAGACACACGCTAGCGTGCTGATAGAAGTGTCATTCTGTGATTAAACCTATAACTGTCACACAGCGCAAAAAAAAACAGGTCTCACATCTCTATTCAACCAAATCTGCACTGTTTTAGCTGGTCAAGTTATTTGTAGTGACGGTAAAAGCAGACTTTTTGTTCTGGGTTAAAAAAAGAATTCCCAAATTTGCCATTCTCAAAATAACTAGTTTGTGGTATTTGAGGCCTACTTGAAATCTATCCCAAAAAGAAAATCTTACATTGAAGGTATTGATAGTGTCATTCAGAAAAACCTAAGACACACGCTAGCGTGCTGATAGAAGTGTCATTCTGTGATTAAACCTATAACTGTCACACAGCGCAAAAAAAAACAGGTCTCACATCTCTATTCAACCAAATCTGCACAGTTTTAGCTGGTCAAGTTATTTGTAGTGACCGTAAAAGCAGACTTTTTGTTCTGGGTTGAAAAAGCATTCCCAAATTTGCCATTCTGAAAATAACTAGTTTGTGGTATTTGAGGCCTACTTGAAATCTATCCCAAAAAGAAACACTTACATTGAAGGTATTGATAGTGTCATTCAGAAAAACCTAAGACACACGCTAGCGTGCTGATAGAAGTGTCATTCTGTGATTAAACCTATAACTGTCACACAGCGCAAAAAAAAACAGGTCTCACATCTCTATTCAACCAAATCTACACAGTTTTAGCTGGTCAAGTTATTTGTAGTGACCGTAAAAGCAGACTTTTTGTTCTGGGTTGAAAAAGCATTCCCAAATTTGCCATTCTCAAAATTGTGGTGAACGGGAACAATGAGGAAAACATCTAATAAGGGACGCGGACGTGGACATGGTCGTGGTGGTGTTAGTGGACCCTCTGGTGCTGGGAGAGGACGTGGCCGTTCTGCCACAGCCACACGTCCTAGTGAACCAACTTCCTCAGGTCCCAGTAGCCAGCAGAATTTACAGCGATATTTGGTGGGGCCCAATGCCGTTCTAAGGATGGTAAGGCCTGAGCAGGTACAGGCATTAGTCAATTGGGTGGCCGACAGTGGATCCAGCACGTTCACATTATCTCCCACCCAGTCTTCTGCAGAAAGCGCACAGATGGCGCATGAAAACCAAGCCCATCGGTCTGTCACATCACCTCCATGCATATCAGGGAAACTGTCTGAGCCTCAAGTTATGCAGCAGTCTCTTATGCTGTTTGAAGACTCTGCTGCCAGGGTTTCCCAAGGGCATCCACCTAGCCCTTCCCCAGGGGTGGAAGAGATAGAATGCACTAACGCACAACCACTTATTTTTCCTGATGATGAGGACATGGGAATACCACCTCAGCACGTGTCTGATGATGACGAAACACAGGTGCCAACTGCTGCGTCTTTCTGCAGTGTGCAGACTGAACAGGAGGTCAGGGATCAAGACTGGGTGGAAGACGATGCAGGGGACGATGAGGTCCTAGACCCCACATGGAATGAAGGTCGTGCCACTGACTTTCACAGTTCGGAGGAAGAGGCAGTGGTGAGACCGAGCCAACAGCGTAGCAAAAGAGGGAGCAGTGGGAAAAATCAGAACACCCGCCGCCAAGAGACTCCGCCTGCTACTGACCGCCGCCATCTGGGACCGAGCACCCCAAAGGCAGCTTCAAGGAGTTCCCTGGCATGGCACTTCTTCAAACAATGTGCTGACGACAAGACCCGAGTGGTTTGCACGCTGTGCCATCAGAGCCTGAAGCGAGGCATTAACGTTCTGAACCTTAGCACAACCTGCATGACCTGGCTCCTGCATGCAAAGCATGAACTGCAGTGGAGTAAACACCTTAAAAACAAGGAAGTCACTCAGGCTCCCCCTGCTACATCTTCTGCTGCTGCCGCCTCGGCCTCTTCTGCTGCTGCTGCCGCTGCCTCGGCCTCTTCCTCCGCCTCTGGAGGAACGTTGGCACCTGCCGTCCAGCAAACATGGGATGTACCACCAACACCACCACCTGCGTCACCAAGCATCTCAACCATGTCACACGGCAGCGTTCAGCTCTCCATCTCACAAACATTTGAGAGAAAGCGTAAATTCTCACCTAGCCACCCTCGATTCCTGGCCCTGAATGCCAGCATTTCTAAACTACTGGCCTATGAAATGCTGTCATTTAGGCTGGTGGACACACACAGCTTTAAACAGCTCATGTCACTTGCTGTCCCACAGTATGTTGTTCCCAGCTGCCACTACTTCTCTAAGAGAGCCGTGCCTTCCCTGCACAAACAAGTGTCCGATAAAATCAAGTGTGCACTGCGCAACGCCATCTGTTGCAAGGTCCACCTAACCACAGATACGTGGACCAGTAAGCACGGCCAGGGACGCTATATCTCCCTAACTGCACACTGGGTAAATGTAGTGGCGGCTGGGCCCCAGGCGGAGAGCTATTTGGCGCACGTCCTTCCGCCGCCAAGGATCGCAGGGCAATATTCTTTGCCTCCTGTCTCCTCCTCCTCCTACTCAGCTTCCTCCTCCTCTTCTTCCACCTGCTCATCCAGTCAGCCACACACCTTCACCACCAACTTCAGCACAGCACGGGGTAAACGTCAGCAGGCCATTCTGAAACTCATATGTTTGGGGGACAGGCCCCACACCGCACAGGAGTTGTGGCGGGGTATAGAACAACAGACCGACGAGTGGTTGCTGCCGGTGAGCCTCAAGCCCGGCCTGGTGGTGTGCGATAATGGGCGAAATCTCGTTGCAGCTCTGGGACTAGCCGGTTTGACGCACATCCCTTGCCTGGCGCATGTGCTGAATTTGGTGGTGCAGAAGTTCATTCGCAACTACCCCGACATGTCAGAGCTGCTGCATAAAGTGCGGGCCGTCTGTTCGCGCTTCCGGCGTTCACACCCTGCCGCTGCTCGCCTTCCCGCTCACCGCCTCATATGCGACGTGCCCACCAGGTGGAACTCCACCTTGCATATGCTGGACAGACTGTGCTAGCAGCAGCAGGCCATAGTGGAGTTTCAGCTGCAGCACGCACGGGTCAGTCGCACTGCGGATCAGACCCACTTCACCACCAATGACTGGGCCTCCATGCGAGACCTGTGTGCCCTGTTGCGCTGTTTCGAGTACTCCACCAACATGGCCAGTGGCGATGACGCCGTTATCAGCGTTACAATACCACTTCTATGTCTCCTTGATAAAACACTTAGGGCGATGATGGAAGAGGAGGTGGCCAAGGAGGAGGAGGAGGAGGAAGAGGGGTCATTTTTAGCACTTTCAGGCCAGTCTCTTCAAAGTGACTCAGAGGGAGGTTTTTTGCAACACCAGAGGCCAGGTACAAATGTGGCCAGACAGGGCCCACTACTGCAGGACGAGGAGGACGAGGATGAGGAGGAGGTGGAGGAGGATGAGGATGAAGCATGTTCACAGCGGGGTGGCACCCAAAGCAGCTCGGGCCCATCACTGGTGCGTGGCTGGGGGGAAACACAGGACGATGACGATGCGCCTCCCACAGAGGACAGCTTGTCCTTACCTCTGGGCAGCCTGGCACACATGAGCGACTACATGCTGCAGTGGCTGCGCAACGACAGCAGAGTTGCCCACATTTTAACGTGTGCAATTATGTACTTTTTATATAGTGCATTTGGGTAGTGCAGCATTGGTTTGCGGTTTTGCTGCGTTACCTCTGCTACAGATAGTGACAAACGACATTGGAACAAATAATTTCAAATGGTGTGATATACCAGTTGCCCCCCCAAAAAAACTGATTGACGCATGGGTGTGATATACCTTCTTCCACAAATACTGCTCTTTTATAGGGACTTTTGTCACAGGGTTGTTTTGAAAATGACAGGCAGGGGAAGAGGCAGGCCATTCCGCAAGGGTTGTAGGGGTCGGGCAGGTGCACCAGGCCAGAGTCTAAGTGGGAAGTTGCAGAAGGTGCGTGCGATTACGTCAAAGGACGCACCAGACTTGGTTGAGTGGCTCACTCAGCCTTCCGCTTCTGCACCCTCCTCATGCTCTCTATCTGCGCCCTCTTCACTCTCTGCTGTGTGCACCCCCAAATACACCACTACCACCATAACCACCATATCCCCTCCGCTCAAGTCAGAGGAATTATTTTCACATCCATTACAAGACCTTACCGATGCACAGCAATTCTTGGCATCGGATCAGGAAATGGAGGTATCAACGGTCGCCACCCAGCAGTCTGACGACAGTACCCAGATCAGCCCAAGGAGTGTGGTTCCCACTGTTGCTGACTACTCCAAGATCTCTAATGTCAGTGGTGGTGAAGGGGACAATGATGATGTGTCTATGAACGTCACGTGGGTTCCCACAAGAGAGTAAGAGGAGGGGAGTTCAGAGGGAGAGACGGAGCAGCAGATAGGGAGGAGAAGGAGGCAGAACCATACAGTGCACAAGAGGCAAAAAGCAGTCTGCTAATGTATCTGGAGCGAGCCATCCACCATGCACGGTCACATCTGGTGCTCCCAGGATGCCGGCACATGGCTCCGCAGTGTGGGCTTTTTTTAACGTGTCCACTGCTGACAATAGTGTTGCAATCTGCAGCCTGTGGTGTCAACGCATAAGTCATGGTAAGCCCAACACTCACCTAGGGATGACCGCCTTTAGAAGGCACCACCATCAGAACCCACAAAGCCACATTCCAGGAGCTCCACGTCCTGCCTCTTCTCCTACTCCTCCCATTTGTCCTCCACTCCACCTTCCACCGTTCTGTCGTCGCGCTCATCTGGCAAAAGGCAGGCTTCCGTGGTCCAAATGTTCGAGCGAAAAAAGATGATGACGCCGGATAACCCTCTTGCCCAACGGCTGATCGCTGGCTTGTCGGAACTGCTAGCCTGCCAACTACTGCCATATAAATTGGTGAACTCGAAGGTCTTTAGAAAATTTGTGGCCATTGGCACACCGCAATGGAAGGTCCCCGGAAGGAAATATTTCTCCCATAAGGGAATCCCGGAGATATATGGCCACATTCAGCGGCAAGTGAATGTATCTCTGGCACACAGTGTCGGTGCCATGATACATCTGACCACAGACACTTGGTCTAGCAAACACGTGCAGGGAAGGTACATAAGTTTTACTGCCCACTGGGTGAACCTTCTGACGGCCATCACGCATGCAACCCATGGCACCATTGTGGATTTGGTGTTACCGCCACGGATTGCATGCAGACCTGACTCTTCTTCTCCTCCTACTAAATCCTCCTTCTCCTCCTCGGCTGACTCCTCCTTTTCCACTGCTACCGTTGCGCCCCCCAAGCTCCCCAGAACCTATTCGACGTGCCAGGTGAGACGTTGCCATGTTGTGCTGTGGCTGTTGTGCTGTTGTGCCTGGAAGCCAAGAGCCACCCTATTCTTGCACTCCTTTCAGCGTTGCGGTCACAGACTGATCAGTGGCTAACCACGCTCAATTTCACAGTTGGTAAAGTGGTGTGTGACAACGGTGCCAATCTGCTGAGCATGCTGGCACATGTCCTGAACTTAGTCGTGCAGCGATTGGTTGCCAAATACCCTGGGGTCCAGGACGTCTTGCGGCGGGCAAGGAAAATCTTTGGCCATTTTAAAAGATCTGTTTGAAAGGACGTTCAGAGTAGCAGCGGGGATCGTGACCGATAAGCGCACTCGCCTTGCTCACGACAGTGTGGACTACCTCACCTTTCTAAAAATGAATGAGGCATGGATCTTGGAGGAATTCAACACCTGTGACGACCGCGTTTAATTAAATTTCCTCATGCCTGCCCACAAATATCCGCCACCACACAGAACAAATATTGGCCCCTGTCTTAGGTAAATTCAGACCTTAGAAGAGAAGAACAATTGTACACCCAGACGAGTACAGAAAGCTTTCTAGAATCTGGAAACAAACTGAGTCCCTCTATCGGACACCACATCAGAGGGAATGGCATGTAGTTTCACGATGTTGTCGACAAACACCTGTGCAAGAGTTTTAGCATTGCGTAGACTAGGTAATGCAATAAAGTGTGCCATTTTACTAAAATGATCTACAACCACCAGAATCACAGTTTTTCCCGAAGAATTCGGCAAATCCGTGATAAAATCCATGGACAAATGTGTCCAAGGTCTGGACGGGATGGGCAATGGAAGCAGAGAACCGGAAGGCCGAGTATGTGTCACCTTAGCACGTGCACAGGTACCACAGGCTGACACATAGTCCTCAACACACTTACGCAACCCCGGCCACCAAAATCTGCGAGAGATGAGATCGACAGTCGATCTGCTCCCAGGGTGCCCAGCAAGCACTGTAGAGTGACGTAATTCGGAGGGAACAAACAACTTCCCCGGAGGACAAGAGTCCGGAGCATCCTCCTGTGCCTCCAACACCCTGGCCTCAAGATCAGGATAAAGAGCGGATATGACTACCCCTTCAGATAAAATGGGACTAGGGTCATTAGACTCACCCTACCCACCCAGGAAAGCTACGCGACAAAGCATCCGCCTTGTTGTTCTTAATCCCAGGGCGGTAAGTGATGATGAAGTTAAATCTGGTGAAAAACAATGACCATCTGGCCTGCCTTGGGTTCAGTCGCTTAGCCGACTCCAGGTAGGCCAGATTCTTGTGATCCGTAATTACCGTAATAGGGTGAATTGCTCCTTCCAACCAATGCTGCCATTCCTCGAATGCCAACCTAATGGCCAGCAATTCCCTATTCCCCACATCATAATTCCTTTCAGCAGTAGAGAGTTTTTTTAGAGAAAAATGCACATGGGCACCATTTACTAGGTGAAGGACCTTGCGACAAGATTGCTCCTACCCCTACCTCGGACGCGTCAACCTCAACAATAAATGGCTCAGTCATGTCCGGTTGCATCAGAATAGGGGCCGAAGCAAAACATTATTTCACAGCAGAAAAGGCCTGTAATGCCGCATCAGACCAGACAGAAATATCCGCACCCTTCCTAGTCATGTCTGTTAAAGGTTTAACCACCGATGAATAGTTCAAGATAAATTTACGGTAGTCGATCTCAGTCCAACACGGTACGGACCTTCTCAGGATCCATACGAAAACCTGAGGATGAGAGCAGGTAACCCAGAAATTGCACTTCCTGTACAGCAAATACACACTTTTCCAACTTAGCATACAACTTATTCTCTCTTAGGATCTGTAACACCTGTCTCACATGATCCTGATGAGTCTCCGTATTAGGCGAATAAATTAGTATGTGTGGCGAAACCAACCTCGCCACTGGATGCTGGAGAAGCCTGGTTGCCCGCCTGCTTCCTTTAGACAATGGCACCATGTTGAAACGCTTGATTTTCCCCTGCAAACACTATGTGAAAGAATTTGGCTCCATGGCAATTGAACTGTATTTGTGTAGTCTGAGTGCCATTCACCTAATAATTGAATGCACTCAGACCTGAGCTATCTGTGGATATGTTAAATGTCTATGTTTTATGCAATAGCTGCACAGTCTTTTATTGTCTTTTACTACCATGTGGCTAATTAAGTTTTGCCTCTGCCCTTGGAGATAAATTGGATTACTTCCCAATTATCTCCAGGACAGAAGACATTGTGTAAAACTGTGTATTCTCCTGCCTCTGATAATTACATTAACCCATTGTGTAAGGTAATTGTATCACAGGCAGAGGAGAGGATTTTGTGTGGGAGTGTCTGAGTGTATTGTACGGGGTTACTGGTTGTTTTACAAAACCCTGTGGGTGGTACTAATGTGTAAGAATGTGTATATAAGAACAATAAACACACAGCTCTGGCTGTCCACTGCTTTACCCTCAACACAGAGCTTGGTCTCGTTCTTGGGGGGGGGGATTGTATGCTGTTTCAGTCCGACTGCTAGGAGTGTAAACCTTTCATATGGTTTTTCCTATTCGGCTGTATGCAGCATTCATATGGTTTCCAGTTCGGGAGTTTGGTGTTCTGTAAGTAGCTGTGCCTGTAGCTCTGGAAGGGGAATATCTCATAAACAGCTTTTACCCCCTTTTATACACGGGGTGTCGTTACAGTGTGTCATCTAGGTATACAACGACAAACCTCCCCACCAGATGATGAAAGATGTCATTGACAAAGTGTTGAAAAACCGCAGGAGCATTGGTTAACCCAAATGGCATGACAGGTTTTCAAAATGACCCTCAGGGGTACTAAAGGCGGTCTTCCACTCATCCCCCTCCTTGATCCTTACCAGATTATATGCCCCCCTCAGATCCAACTTAGAGCACACCTTGGCACCGACAATCTGACTAAACAAATCAAAGGAAGGGGGTAAGGATCACTGACGGTAATACGATTGAGCTCACGAAAGTCCAGGCATGGTCTCAGAGTACCATCTTTTTTCTTTACAAAGAAAAACCCAGCAGCCACTGGGGACTTGGATGGACTAATATGTCCCTTTGCCAAACTCTCGGTAATATACTCTTGCATGGCCTTTCTTTCGGGTTCCGAAAGATTATACAACCGAGATTTGGGCAATTTAGCTCCGGGAATAAGATTGACAGGACAGTCATACTTCCGGTGCGGAGGCAACTCCTGATTAGCACTCTCAGAGAAAACATCAGAAAATTCTGAAATGAACGAGGGTACAGTTTTAGTGGTCACCATAGAGAATGATGCATTAAGTTGTCCATGCAAAAATCACTCAAATCGAGAATCTGTCTCGCTTGCCAGTCGATGTTAGGGTTATGTTTGCTTAACCATGGTTTGTGGTCAGAACCTATGCGAGTAGGAGTCGCCCAACCGCCACTTCCCTACCTAAATGGCCTGAGGTGTGCCTTGGCCTTACTAGGTAGGTATGCCAAAAGGGGGCATACTCTGATTGTGATAAATGAATGACTGAATGAAGAGTGGGAATGGGTGGGCGGGGGACGTCCGAATTGCCGACGTGATGCCTTTATGAGCCGGACCGCCTTAAGAAAGGTACCGGCTCCTCCCACAAATCCAGGCTAGCCCACAGCTAGCCTTAACACTTGTGGTCAGAACCTATGTGAGTAGGAGTCGCCCAACCGCCACCCCCCCTACCTAAATGGCCTGAGGTGTGCCTTGACCTTACTAGGTCGGTATGCCAAAAGGGGGCAAAAAACAACTAATAAGGGAAGGACTGGCCTGGTCTGTTACTCTGCCAACTTGCTGAACGCTCGGACCAGCTCAGCCTGTGGCTCCGGGATATATCGGACAAAGCACCCCGAACTCCAGCGCCCCAAGTGTTTGATGATGTGCGCTGGGACCCCATGCTTGGAAGCCACGGATGCAGCCCTGATGCGGATGGAATGCCGCGAGAATTGAGCAGGATTCAACCCTACATTGGTCAACAGGATGCGGATGTGCTTGATAAACTGGCTAGACGTCAGCGGACCAATGGGAAACGGGAGTAACGGGTCAGTGGAGTTGTGGCGATTGAGGGACAGAAAGAGACTGTCCAAGACTGTCACTGGACACCATGCGTTCGTGGTCTGGAAGAACTTGACTAAGTGGCCGTGACCCACCTGCCTGGTTTTGTTGTGAGGCAACTGCAAGTGATAGCTACTACCCACCTTGACTAAATCTCCCTTGCGGAGAGCCACTGCCCCCTGTCTAGCCTGTGTCACCTCCCCTGGTCTCAAAACCTGTAAAAAGCTAAGTACATTGCTGATTTGATCACAAGACTGGGAAGGACTCCGAACGGTGATAATGAAAGAACTTCCGACAGACTGCGAAATATGTCCACCGTAATAGCTCGACGGACCGACTTGACCGTGACCTGACTCTTCTGTATACCTCTGAGGATGGCCTTGATTGGGTGAGCCAAAAATATAGAAGGTCTGTCCGGCTCTTGAAGTGCCAAAAAATGCTGCACCCCTGCCAAATATAGCCTAATCGTATTGTAGGATAGGGCCAATACTGAGTGACAATACGACACAAAGGCCACCATATACTTGACCTGACCAGTGTCACCCCTAGGATATGCCAACTGAAAGTTTGAGAAAAACACTCACGCTCGGTGGTACGACCGCAACGTACTGGCCGACAACGACTTTGTAATGAGTGAACTGGCGACCACCATCAGAGAGTCTAATCCAACACCAGCAGCCGCCAGTCCGGTACCGGGGTGCCCACTGAGTCTGTTTCTGGGTTCTGTAAGAAAAAGCGTGAAAAATCAAAACAAGACAAAGCATCAGCTGCAACATTGCTCACCCCATCCAAAAACAGGGCATGAAAATAAAACCCCTGCTCCAGAGCTATCCAGGTCAATCTGCGCATGAAAGACATGATGAGTAAAGATTTGGATCTACCCTTGTTAATGATCTCTGCAGTCGCCATGTTGTCAGTGTGGAAAACCACCGTGTGACCCGACCACCTGTGCCCCCAAACTATAGCAGCTGCTACAATAGGATAGATCTCGAACAACGCCGACATCTGAGAAAACCCAGGCATCTGTAGTACCTCCATGGGCCACGAGCCGGCGAACCAATGTGAGCCAAATATGGCAGCGAACCTACCAAGGCAGCCGCATCTGAATATACGTGTGGGGAATCGGAAGTAGCCCTCGGAATAAACATGGAAATGCCATTCCACCTACTGAGAAATCTGTCCCACATGAACAGATCTGCCCGGGCGTTGGCATTGAGATGCACTGATGCGTCCAAATCACTGGTTTCTTGTAGTAAGACTAACAATCTTGAAATAAATGATCTACCCTGAGGAATGATCCTCATGGCAAAGTTTAACATGCCCAACAGAGACTGCAATTCTCTCTTGGTGCAAACCTGAGACATGACCAAGGAACGGACACCTGACTTGATCCTGTCGAGTTTGTCTTGTGGCAGACTGGCCGACATGTCGCGTGAATTCAAGGAGATCCCTAAAAACTTGATAACTAGCGCAGGCCCTTCTGTTTTGTGGTCAGCCACCGGAATGTTTAACTCCTTGAAAACTTGCAAGAGAACTTGCAAGTCAACGGGCGTCTGTGAGGGGCTTTCGATCAACAGAAAATCATCCAGGTAATGAATGATGTTCTGGCAACCCCGTACTTCCAACAAAATCCACTCCAGTGCCTACGCTAATTTGTCAAACAGACTGGGGCTGCTCTTGGAACCAAACGTCAATTTGGTGGAGAAATAATATACATCTCTCCATTTGATACCATGCCACTGCCAGAGAGATGGGCTAATGGGCAGCAATTTGAACGCATCAGAGATATTTGCTTTGGACAACCAAGCACCCTTGCCTGTCTGGAGAATGACCTGGATAGCCTAGTCCACAGAAGTATATTTCAAAGAAAATTCCTCAGACGGAATCAACGAATTGAGACTTGGAACGTGTAAAGAATGTGGAGCAGACAAATCATAAATCAACCGAAATTTATTTGAATATTTTCCCTGCACCACCCCCACCGGGCTCACCCTCCATGTGGGAAAAGGAGGGGACTGGAAAGGACCTATGACGAAATCCTTATCCAGCTCACTTGCCAATAGTTCGTCCACCAGACCAGCATGTTTGGAAGCAGACTGAAGGTTGGGGCATTCATGAGTCTGCTGTGGCAAGGTGATGAGCCCAGTGTGGAATTATTAGACCAGCTGCTGCGGCTTCACCCGGCTCAGTCATGCCGACTTCAAGGTGCAGACCGTGACCGGATGTACCCTGAAACACGTGGCACAGACATGCAGTAGCCTACACTGGCTGAAATTGCAGATGGCATAGTTGAAATTATTGCACAGCTGGGCTTTCCCTAAGTAGTGAATAGGTCTCCCTAGTTTGTCAAACTGAGTTGACTGCTGACTAGGACCCGGGTTGATCCCACCTCTGGAGGTACTGGGAACAGCTGTAAGGTCAGCCAATGGGCACCAAGTGGTAGTATGAGCAGGAGACTGACATGTGGCGCACACCGGGGGTTTCAAACTGGCGAAGTGCCTACAAAATAGCTCCATGTCGATATTGCTCCAGTTCTTGACTACCTGAAACTGGGCCCAAATGGCTGCCGCTTTGGCCGAGAAGGACCTATGATAATCATAGAATGCTGAACTCCCATACTTGTGTGCCAAATCCACCACCCTGTAAAGGTAAGTGTCCAGCTCTTCTCTTCTGTTAGGGCTGGTGGAACACAATTAGTGATGTCGCGAACATAAAATTTTCAGTTCGCGAACAGCGAACGCGAACTTCCGCAAATGTTCGCGAACTGGCGAACCGGGCGAACCGCCATAGACTTCAATAGACAGGCGAATTTTAAAACCCACAGGGACTCTTTCTGGCCACAATAGTGATGAGAAAGTTGTTTCAAGGGGTCTAACACCTGGACTGTGGCATGCCGGAGGGGGATCTATGGCAAAACTCCCATGGAAAATTACGTAGTGGACGCAGAGTCGGGTTTTAATCCATAAAGGGCATAAATCAACTAACATTCCTAAATTGTTTGGAATAACGTGCTTTAAAACATCCAGTGTGTGTATACGATCAGGTATGATGTTGTATCGATCAGGTAGTGTAAGGGTTACGCCCGCATCACAGACATTGACAGACCAAACTCCCCTTTTAATGCACCGCAAACAGTTCATTTGCACAACCGCAAACTCCCCATTTGCACAAGGTTGGATACCAAGCTAGCCACGTCCCGGTGATGTCATTGAAGGTTTCTTCCTCCACCCAGCCACGTACAACACCAAGGGTCCCCGAAAGGTCAATTGAATTGATTTTTCGAACGGGGAGATGGTTAAAAAAACGCTGGCTCCCTCCCCTTTGTTTTTATCCACGGTGACTGCGTCTGCGCCGTGCAATTTACTGTCACACCCGATATGAGTGGTATTTTCTGTAGTACTATTCTCATCAGTTTAATCCCTCTAACGTCCCCGACTCCCCAATCTGGGGGCCATTTATTAAACAGATTTTTCGGACGGGGAGATGGTTAAAAAAACGCTGGCTCCCTCCACTCTGTTTTAATCCACGGTGACTGCGTCTGCGCCGTGCAATTTACTGTCACACCCGATATGAGTGGTATTTTCTGTAGTACTATTCTCATCAGTTTAATCCCTCTAACGTCCCCAATCTGGGTGCCATTTATTGAATAGATTTTTCGAACGGGGAGATGGTTAAAAAAAACCTGGCTCCCTCCACTCTGTTTTAAACCACGGTGACTGCGTCTGCGCCGTGCAATTTACTGTCACACCCGATATGAGTGGTATTTTCTGTAGTACTATTCTCATCAGTTTAATCCCTCTAACGTCCCCAATCTGGGTGCCATTTATTGAATAGATTTTTCGAACGGGGAGATGGTTAAAAAAACGCTGGCTCCCTCCACTCTGTTTTAAACCACGGTGACTGCATCTGCGCCGTGCAATTTACTGTCACACCCGATATGAGTGGTATTTTCTGTAGTACTATTCTCATCAGTTTAATCCCTCTAACATCCCCAATCTGGGGGCCATTTATTAAATAGATTTTTTGAACGGGGAGATGGTTAAAAAAACGCTGGCTCCCTCCACCGATATGAGTGGTATTTTCTGTAGTATTATTCTCATCAGTTTAATCCCTGTTACGTCCCATATCAGGAATTGCCTTTTATGAAAAAAAATTTAGGCCGGGTACCTTCGACTGCCTTCACAGTGACAGACCAAACTCTCATACACTAAACTGAATTGATTTCAGGAACCGGGAGATGGAAAAAGCAGCTTGGTCGGTCCTCTTACTCCCAAATTGGGGCACTGCGCGTGCACAGAGCAATGTGCTGTGACACCCTATATGAGTGGTGTCTTAACTAGTACTATTGCTATCAGTTTAATCCCTGTTACGGACCCTATCCGGTCGAATTGATTAACCATTGTCGAATCCCCCATTGACATCCCCCTTATAAGCTGTGTAAAGCATATTTTTTAGTTTGGTTTTGAACTGCTGCATCCTTTCCGACTTTTGGTAATTTGGTAACATTTCTGCCACTTTCTGCTTATACCGGGGGTCTAGTAGCGTGGCCACCCGATCGCTTTTGGTCTGACCATAATGAAGCAACGGCCTTATCATCTGGGGTGTGGCAACATTGCCAACACACTTTTATAGAGGTGATGATGATTGCTTCATTGTGATACGCAAGCCCCTTCACCACAACAAGGTAACGATCACGAAGGGGAATTGACACTTGTATGTGCCTTTTTTTTTTGGTTTGTTTTTGCAGCCACAGTGCTGCACCATAGGACAGAAAAATTAGGCATGTACACATGCCTGAAAAATAATGGCACTGTTGCAGACGCTATTGTAGCAGCGGCCGGAAAAATTTATGTTTTCCAGGCAGAAAAGTGACTAAAACATTACGGCTTGAACCCTAGTTGGTGGTGGAGAATTCACGAAAGTCATCCGGTATGCAGACATTAAATACAGCAGCGTGGGGACCATTTTGAGGCCAAGGCATGTAATCAGGCCTTTTGTTAGTCAAACGTATCCCCCACTGTCAGTCCCTTCGGGATCCATGCCTCATTCATCTTTATGAAGGTGAGGTAATCAACACTTTTTTGACCGAGGCGACTTCTCTTGTCAGTGACAATGCCTCCTGCTGCACTGAAGCTCCTTTCTGACAGGACACTTGAAGCAGGGCAGGCCAGAAGTTCTATCGCAAACTGGGATAGCTCAGGCCACAGGTCAAGCCTGCACACCCAGTAGTGAAGGGGTTCATTGCTCCTCAGAGTGTCGATATCTGCTGTTAAGGCGAGGTAGTCTGCTACCTGTCGGTCGAGTCGTTCTCTAAGGCTGGATCCCGAAGGGCTGTGGCGATGAGTAGGACTGAAAAAGCTCCGCATGTCCTCCATCAACAACACATCTGTAAATCGTCCAGTCCTTGCCGCCGTGGTAGGAGGAGGATTACACTCACCTCTTCCCCTGTTAGATTCCCGTTGTGCTGTGACATCTCCCTTATAAGCTGTGTAAAGCATATTTTTTAGTTTGGTTTTGAACTGCTGCATCCTTTCCGACTTTCGGTAATTTGGTAACATTTCTGCCACTTTCTGCTTATACCGGGGGTCTAGTAGCGTGGTCACCCAGTACAGATCGTTCTCCTTTATCCTTTTTATACGTGGGTCCCTCAACAGACATGACAGCATGAAAGACCCCATTTGAACAAGGTTGGATGCAGAGCTTCTCATTTCCCGTTCCTCGTCCTCACTGATGTCATTGACGGTCTGTTCTTCCCCCCAGCCACGTACAACACCATGGGTCCCAGATAGGTGACAACAACGAGCACCCTGGGGTGCCTGCTGTGGTTGGTCTTCCTCCTCCTCAAAGCCGCCACATTCCTCCTCTGACTCCTCTTCCTCATACTCCTCTTCCAGCGTTGCTGCAGGTCCGGCAAGCGATGATGACAAGGCTGTTTCTGGTGGTGATGGTGACCACAACTCTTCCTCTTCCTCTTCACGCTCATCTACAGCCTGATCCAGAACTCTTCGCAGGGCACGCTCCAGGAAGAAAACAAATGGGATGAGGTCGCTGATGGTGCCTTCGGTGCGACTGACTAGGTTTGTCACCTCCTCAAAAGGACGCATAAGCCTACAGGCATTGCGCATGAGTGTCCAGTAACGTGGCAAAAAGATTCCCAGCTCCGCAGAGGCTGTCCTAGCACCCCGGTCATACAAATACTCGTTGACGGCTTTTTCTTGTTGGAGCAGGCGGTCGAACATTAGGAGTGTTGAATTCCAACGTGTCGGGCTGTCGCATATCAAGCGCCTCACTGGCATGTTGTTTCGCCGCTGAATATCGGAAAAGTGCGCCATGGCCGTGTAGGAACGCCTGAAATGGCCACACACCTTCCTGGCCTGCTTGAGGACGTCCTGTAAGCCTGGGTACTTAGACACAAAACGTTGTACGATGAGATTCAACACATGTGCCATGCACGGCACATGTGACAACTTGCCCAAATTTAATGCCGCCAACAGATTGCTTCCATTGTCACACACCACTTTGCCGATCTCCAGTTGGTGCGGGGTCAGCCACTGATCCACCTGTGCGTTCAGGGCGGACAGGAGTGCTGGTCCTGTGTGGCTCTCTGCTTTCAGGCAAGTCAACCCCAAGATAGCGTTACACTGTCGTATCCGGGATGTGGAATAGCCCCTGGGGAGCTGGGGGGAATCAGTTGATGTGCAGCCAGACGCCGCAGCAGAAGAGGACTCAGCCGAGGAGGAAATTAAAGAGGATGGAGTAGGAGTAGAGGAGGTGGCAGTAGGTCTGCCTGCAAGTCGTGGTGGTGTCACCAACTCCGCTGCAGAGCCACGCATTCCATGCTTGTCAGCCGTCAGCAGGTTGACCCAATGCGCAGTATACGTGATATACCTGCCCTGACCGTGCTTTGCAGACCAGGTATCAGTGGTCAGATGGACCCTTGCCCCAACACTGTATGCCAGAGATGCCATGACTTCCTTTTCAATGGCATGGTAGAGGTTTGGGATTGCCTTTTTTGAAAAAAAATTTCGTCCGGGTACCTTCCACTGTGGTGTCCCAATAGCGACAAATTTTTTGAAGGCCTCAGACTCTACCAGCTGGTATGGTAAAAGCTGGCGGGCTAAGAGTTCCGTCAAGCCAGCTGTCAGTCGCCGGGCAAGGGGGTGACTTTGTGACATTGGCTTCTTATGCTCAAACATGTCCTTGACAGACACCTGACTGTGGGCAGATGAGCAGGAACTGCTGAAGGTGAGAGATGGAGTGGCGGGTGGTTGAGAGGGGGCAGGGAGGACAGCAGTGGTTGACGTGGCTGAAGATGCAGGACCAGGAGGAGCATGGTGGCTTTGAGTTTGTGTGCTGTTTGTACTCATGTGTTGATCCCATAGGCGTTTGTGATGTGAGATCATGTGCCTTCGCAAAGCAGTTGTACCAAGGTGGGTGTTGGACTTCCCACGACTCAGTTTCTTTTGGCACAGGTTGCAAATGGCATTGCTTTTATCAGAGGCAGACACACAAAAAAAATGCCACACTGCTGAGCTTTGCAATGACGGCATTCTAGTGGTGGCAACAGCATGCGTTGACTGGCGTGCTGTCTGGCTGACCCCAGGTGCCGATACATGCTGTCTGACTGTGCCACTAACTCCTTGCGACGACCTCCCCCTGCTTCCAACTCGTCTCCTCATTCTCTCTGTCTCCCCTTCAGAACTTTCCCCCTCTTCTTCTCTTCGAGCAGGCACCCACGTGGCATCCGTGGACACATCGTCATCATCAACCGCTTCACTTGTATCTGACACCTCAGCAAAGGAAGCAGCAGCGGGTACAACATCATCATCATCACACTGTACGTCCATGTGTGTAATCCTGCCTGACTGAGACATATCCCCGTAATCTACATCATCTGGCAATAATGGTTGCGCATCACTAATTGCATCCAACTGATGTGTAAATAACTCCTCTGACGGATCAAGTGAAGCGGCTGTGGTGGCTGTGGTGGTAGTGGCGACGGGCGGGTGCGTGGTAACTTGAGAGCAGGTGACCGAAGCTGAGTTGGAGGAGGATGGTGCGTCAAGGTTCTTAGCGGAAGCTGTTGAAGATTGGGTGTCCTGTCTAAGCCAGTCAACTACGTCCTCTGAATTTTTCGGGTTCAGGGTACGTGGCCTCTGAAAACTGGGCATTATTCCAGGGACAGTGGAAATCACAGCACCACGACCACGACGGCCCCTGCGGGGTGGCCTGCCTCTGCCTGTCATTTTTTTTTTAGATAAGTGGTACTACGCGTGCTAGGTACTGTGCCACCCGGTATGAGTGGTTGGCACTGGCAGTGGGCACACTACAGTCTGTGGAAGTGGGCCTGACACACACTGGCAGCAGGCAAGCAACTGAATTTAGACTACTGTCTAAAAATTAAATGCCTTATTTATCGGCAAGCTACTGTGCCACCCGGTATCAGTGGTTGGCACTGGCAGTGGGCACACTACAGTCAGTGGAAGAGGGCCTGACACACACTGGCAGCAGGCAAGCAACTGAAATTACACTAAAGTGTAAAAATTAAATGCCTTATTTATCGGCAAGCTACTGTGCCACCCGGTATGAATGGTTGGCACTGGCAGTGGGCACACTACAGTCAGTGGAAGAGGGCCTGACACACACTGGCAGCAGGCAAGCAACTGAATTTAGACTACTGTCTAAAAATTAAATGCCTTATTTATCGGCAAGCTACTGTGCCACCCGGTATCAGTGGTTGGCACTGGCAGTGGGCACACTACAGTCAGTGGAAGCGGGCCTGACACACACTGGCAGCAGGCAAGCAACTGAAATTACACTAAAGTGTAAAAATTAAATGCCTTATTTATCGACAAGCTACTGTGCCACCCGGTATCAGTGGTTGGCACTGGCAGTGGGCACACTACAGTCAGTGGAAGCGGGCCTGACACACACTGGCAGCAGGCAAGCAACTGAATTTAGACTACTGTCTAAAAATTAAATGCCTTATTTATCGGCAAGCTACTGTGCCACCCGGTATCAGTGGTTGGCACTGGCAGTGGGCACACTACAGTCAGTAGAAGCGGGCCTGACACACACTGGCAGCAGGCAAGCAACTGAAATTACACTAAAGTGTAAAAATTAAATGCCTTATTTATCGGCAAGCTACTGTGCCACCCGGTATGAGTGGTTGGCACTGGCAGTGGGCACACTACAGTCAGTGGAAGAGGGCCTGACACACTGACTGGCAGCAGGCAAGCAACTGAATTTAGACTACTGTCTAAAAATTAAATGCCTTATTTATCGGCAAGCTACTGTGCCACCCGGTATCAGTGGTTGGCACTGGCAGTGGGCACACTACAGTCAGTGGAAGCGGGCCTGACACACACTGGCAGCAGGCAAGCAACTGAAATTACACTAAAGTGTAAAAATTAAATGCCTTATTTATCGGCAAGCTACTGTGCCACCCGGTATCAGTGGTTGGCACTGGCAGTGGGCACACTACAGTCAGTAGAAGCGGGCCTGACACACACTGGCAGCAGGCAAGCAACTGAATTTAGACTACTGTCTAAAAATTAAATGCCTTATTTATCGGCAAGCTACTGTGCCACCCGGTATCAGTGGTTGGCACTGGCAGTGGGCACGCTACAGTCAGTTGAAGTCGGCCTGACACACACTAGCAGCAGGCAAGCAGCTGAAATTACATTAAAGTGTAAAAATTAAATGCCTTTTTTAAGCAAAGTCCTGTGCCAGCCGGTATGAGTGGTGGGCACTGGCAGTGGGCACACTACAGTCAGTGGAAGTCAGCCTGACACACACTGGCAGGCAACTAACCTTAGATTAAAGTGTAAAAATTAAGTGCCTATTTTTTAAGCAAAGTCCTGTGCCACTCGGTATGACAGGGGTGGGCACTGGCAGTGGGCACACTACAGTCAGTTGAAGTCGGCCTGACACACACTAGCAGCAGGCAAGCAGCTGAAATTACATTAAAGTGTAAAAATTAAATGCCTTTTTTAAGCAAAGTCCTGTGCCAGCCGGTATGAGTGGTGGGCACTGGCAGTGGGCACACTACAGTCAGTGGAAGTCAGCCTGACACACACTGGCAGGCAACTAACCTTAGATTAAAGTGTAAAAATTAAGTGCCTATTTTTTAAGCAAAGTCCTGTGCCACTCGGTATGACAGGGGTGGGCACTGGCAGTGGGCACACTACAGTCAGTTGAAGTCGGCCTGACACACACTAGCAGCAGGCAAGCAGCTGAAATTACATTAAAGTGTAAAAATTAAATGCCTTTTTTAAGCAAAGTCCTGTGCCAGCCGGTATGAGTGGTGGGCACTGGCAGTGGGCACACTACAGTCAGTGGAAGTCAGCCTGACACACACTGGCAGGCAACTAACCTTAGATTAAAGTGTAAAAATTAAGTGCCTATTTTTTAAGCAAAGTCCTGTGCCACTCGGTATGACAGGGGTGGGCACTGGCAGTGGGCACACTACAGTCAGTTGAAGTCGGCCTGACACACACTAGCAGCAGGCAAGCAGCTGAAATTACACTAAAGTGTAAAAATTAAATGCCTTTTTTATGCAAAGTCCTGTGCCAGCCGGTATGAGTGGTGGGCACTGGCAGTGGGCACACTACAGTCAGTGGAAGTCAGCCTGACACACACTGGCAGGCAACTAACCTTAGATTAAAGTGTAAAAATTAAGTGCCTATTTTTTAAGCAAAGTCCTGTGCCACTCGGTATGACAGGGGTGGGCACTGGCAGTGGGCACACTACAGTCAGTTGAAGTCGGCCTGACACACACTAGCAGCAGGCAAGCAGCTGAAATTACATTAAAGTGTAAAAATTAAATGCCTTTTTTAAGCAAAGTCCTGTGCCAGCCGGTATGAGTGGTGGGCACTGGCAGTGGGCACACTACAGTCAGTGGAAGTCAGCCTGACACACACTGGCAGGCAACTAACCTTAGATTAAAGTGTAAAAATTAAGTGCCTATTTTTTAAGCAAAGTCCTGTGCCACTCGGTATGACAGGGGTGGGCACTGGCAGTGGGCACACTACAGTCAGTTGAAGTCGGCCTGACACACACTAGCAGCAGGCAAGCAGCTGAAATTACACTAAAGTGTAAAAATTAAATGCCTTTTTTATGCAAAGTCCTGTGCCAGCCGGTATGAGTGGTGGGCACTGGCAGTGGGCACACTACAGTCAGTGGAAGTCAGCCTGACACACACTGGCAGGCAACTAACCTTAGATTAAAGTGTAAAAATTAAGTGCCTTTTTTTAAGCAAAGTCCTGTGCCACACGGAATGACAGGGGTGAGCACTGGCAGTGGGCACACTACAGTCTGTGGGCCTGCAGCTCCTCACACACAGGCAGGCCAGGCAACTGCAATATGTATATAAAGGAAAAAAAAAAAGCAGACTAATGTTGCAGCCCTAAAAAGGGCTTTTTGGGGTGCTGTCAGGACGCTGTCCTTACAGCAGAGATCAGATGAGTCTTTCAGGACTGGAGTGGACACTGAATTCACTAGCCTAGCTATCGATTTCCCAATTAAATCAGCAGCAGTTACAGTCTCCCTCCTCTCACTAAGACTGCAGCTTCAGAATGAATCTAAAATGGATGCTGTGCAGGAGGTGGGAGGGTCTGGGAGGGAGGGTATGCTGCTGATTGGCTGGAATGTGTCTGCTGACTGTGAGGTACAGGGTCAAAGTTTGCTCAATGATGATGTATAGGGGGCGGACCGAACATCGCATGTGTTCGCCCGGCAGAGGCGAACGCGAACAAGCTATGTTCGCCGGGAACTGTTCGCCGTCGGATAGTTCGGGCCATCTCTAAACACAATATGTCTCTGAACAGGCTGAAGGCCAGGACGAATTCGGCCAGTGATAGTTTACGACTGAGCCTGGGGTCCTTGGTTTTGAGCGCCACTGAAGGTACCCCCCCGCCCTGTGACCAGTTGGCTGTTGATAATAAAGTAGGCACAGTACCTGCCACCACAGCCGGAGGTGCCGCACCACTGGCTGGCCCAACTGCTAGGGGGGGGTCGCGACGCTGCTCAATCACCTCCATCCGGGTTTGTAATAGTGTTGATCACGAATATTCAAATTGCGAATTTTAATCGCGAATATCGGCACTTCGAGAATTCGCGAATATTTAGAATATCGCAAAATATATTCGTAATCGCGAATATTCGATTTTTTTTTTAAATACCAGTTCATGCGAATTTTTATGCAAATTCTTTAGGCGAATTTTATGCGAATTTTCACAATCAAGAAAATAATGCTTTTCTTTCGAATTCGAATATTGCCCCTGCCGCTCATCACTAGTTTGTAAATCCTGGATGGATCTCGTGAGTGTGTTCAACACCGCGTGTATCTGCACCAACGAGTTGTTGATGGTAGTGTTGTCGCTGATCATGGCAGGCCTGGCCTGTGGTGTAGCAGGGAAAAGTAGTCTGAACAGTTCCGCCTTTCTGGCTGTAGCAGCGAACGGAATGCCTCTCCTGAGAAGTTCGGCCGTCAGTTTGGGCACTGTCCAAGACCTGAGAGATGGGATGCTACCGTGTTCGGACCCTCTGCTTGGAGATGGAAGCAAGGACACAAATTCCTCAATATCTGAAGGCTGAGACATGACCACTGAAAACAATCAAAACAAAAACAACTTGTTAACCCTGCAACCTGCTGCTCGTAAGCCGGCAGACAAGGTGACAGACTCTAAACCACCCCTTTTTCCCTCCCCCGCAGCGTGATACGAATGAACGAGAAGCCGGCGAGGCTGACAGGGAGTATGATAGTCGTTTCCACTGACGTATGAAGCGAGCCCGAGTTTTTTTGAATCTGCGATGTGACAGATCAATTAAAAACGAATACTGCGGGCTAACGAACCTACAGACGTGGTAGGTGATGTATGTAAGTATAGGATTTGTGGAAAACAGACCGTATGACGTATGAGACTAGTCTACGAGATGATACGGGGTGTGCCTGTCTGTCGTGCGAGAGTGTGGTTGTGGTAGCGAATGGACCTACGCTAGCGGTGAATGCATGAAGTTTAGGTGGGAAAGTTTCCTCTTTTTTTTTTTTTTTTTAGTTAAACACAATAATAATTATTTATTTTTTTATAAAGTTTAACAAAATGTTCTTTTTTTTAATATAGTTTAAACAAACCTTTTTTTTTTTACGTTAAAGCTAACTGATGTGCGAGACCATATCTCCAGAGGATATTGATACTTTGGAGAGAGTTCAGAGAAGAGCTACTAAACTGGTACATGGATTGCAGGATAAAACTTACCAAGATTAAAGGACCTTAACATGTATAGCTTGGAAGAAAGACGAGACAGAGGGGATATGATAGAAACTTTTAAATACATAAAGGGAATCAACAAGGTAAAAGAGGAGAGAATATTTAAAAGAAGAAAAACTGCTACAAGAGGACATAGTTTTAAATTAGAGGGGCAAAGGTTTAAAAGTAATATCAGGAAGTATTACTTTACTGAGAGAGTAGTGGATGCATGGAATAGCCTTCCTGCAGAAGTGGTAGCTGCAAATACAGTGGAGGAGTTTAAGCATGCATGGGATAGGCATAAGGCCATCCTTCATATAAGATAGGGCCAGGGGCTATACATAGTATTTAGTATATTGGGCAGACTGGATGGGCCAAATGGTTCTTATCTGCCGACACATTCTATGTTTTCTATGTTTCTATGTGCGAAGGTAAGTATGTACTGTATGTCATAAATGCAATCGTGTGTGCAACCAATAATCACAAGTAATCAACCCAGCTAATGGCACCAGGACCCAGTCGCCAGAGCCTAGTCACGCAATGCCCAGGTGACTCGCAGCCCCATATATGAACTAAAAAAAAAAATTCATTGAATGTACTGCATGTGCTGAGTAGGCATGAGCCAGACGTGTGGCAATGCTGCCCCCTGGTGCCAAGTCCCGAACTGCATGTGAAGGATCGCAATGAGGAGAAGCGATCCTCCAGAACACTTCCCCTTGCCTCACACCCTTCAACCCTCCCTCACCTACCCACACTTATCAAACCAACCAGCAAGGTGATATTTGAAAGTTTTCAGATGGCTGAAAGAAAGTTACCACCCGGCGTCTCTGAGCTCCATCTCGTGCAGGACGCTTGCTGATGACGTCACTGACCCGGAAGTAGCGCGGACGTCCGAATTGCCGACGTGATGCCTGTATGAGCCGGACCGCCTTAAGAAAGGTACCGGCTCCTCTTACAAATCCAGGCTAGCCCACAGCTAGACTTAACACAAGCCCAAAACCAACGGAGAAGGCAGACCCTCCAATACATAACAGGAGATAAATTCCTGATGCAAATCACCCACTCTTTAATGAATGTCATTCACTACCTGCGACAGGCATTTTTGGGTGAGAGGTGCTGAGTCAATTGCAAAGACGGAAATATTTTTCTCTAATGCATTAGTAGTCAACCCATGAATGCGTACAAACTCTCCATCAATCAAGTGTTAACTCCTGCCCCACTGTCGATAAATGCTTCGATTTTCACAGTTTTGGACTCTAGCGCCACCTCGGCAGACAGGAGAAAATGGGTACTACCAGTAAAAGACAAAAGTAGGTTTTCTTGCTCCCCATCCACACCACCAATAGTAATTTGAGGATTAAAAGGTTTTTTCTTTTTGTTTACACCTTGATGCTGCAAGTATGGACAAATATTCACAAAATGTCCCTTCTTGCCACAATAAAAGCAGACTCCTTTCACATGACCCGTCAAAGGAAGCAGTACCCTTATTGGACAGTACGTCCTGAAGGTGAGGACCCCTAGATCTCTCCCTCAGGCATCTATCTAGACGTACAGCAAGGGACATAGCTGCTTCCAATGACTCAGGATTTTCATGAAAAGCCAATGCGTCCTGCAGTCTCTCAGAGAGACCCTGACAGAATTGGCTGCGGAGAGCAGAATCGTTCCACTCAGTATCGGTAGCCCATCTCCTAAATTCAGATAAATAGGTCTCCGCGGAACGATCTCCCTGCCGCAAACTCCGTAACTTGGTCTCGGCCTGAGAGATTCGATACGGGTTATCGTAGATGAGACCCAAGGCTCTGAAGAATTCATCTACCGACCGGAGGGACGGTGACCGATCGGCCGAGAAAAAGCCCAAGATTGGGCGTCCTCTTTAAGCAATGAAATAATCATACCCACACATTGACACTCATCCCCAGAAGAGTATGGACGCAGCTTAAAGTATAATTTACATGACTCCCTGAACCGGATGAAATTGTCACTACCCCTGGAAAACCTGTCCGAGAGCCACCTTTGGTTCAGGATAGGTCTGGGACCCACCACCGGAATCAGCAGCCTGTGGACTCTGAATCTGCAAGACAGTTGCGCGGAGGTCTGCTACCTCCAAACTCAGATTCTGCATCTGTTCGACCAGTGCAGACATAGTATCCATAGCTGCACAGATCAGAACAAAAATGGCGGTATCGGCTTGGGATAATGTCACGGATGTAGTAGGGGAGAACACCAAAAGACAATCAAGAAGGAAGGGGAAAGACACTAGGCCTCACCGCTAGGGAAGGAAAAGGGTCACCACCTATAAAACCCTGCTTCTGGCCCTAACTCCTATCCGTATGGGCACCTCTCGATGGTAGAGATACCCTTACACGGGAAACTAGAAAACCCTGGTGACCCTCAGATGCCCTAAAAATAATGACAGGGCAGAGACCACCTGTTCCTTCCCTGGTGAAGGAACTAGCGTCTCACTGAGGCCTAGTAAACAACCGGGGGGGGGGGGGGGGGTACAAAACACGACAAGCGGAACACTTAACTTCCGAGGATGAAGGATGAACAGGACTTCAACACGAACCACACTCCAGCTCTTCTAAGACCAAATGAAGCTATCCCAAGCAAGGAGTGATAAGAAAAGTCAGACTAAATAGGGGGAGGTAAAGGTCACATGATCCACACCTGAACAGGAGGTGTGGACATACCAGTAACTCAAAAAATCGGAAAGGTAATGATTGTGTAATATGCAAATTTTCGTAATTCAAATTTTCGGATTCGAATTTTTATTGCAAATTTTCAACTTACAACTATTAGACAAAGAAGATTATAGCACTATATTAGCTAAATTGCTCTATATTCGATTTTTTTCGAATATTCGCTATATTGCTATAACTTAGTTTTTTCGAATATTTGTAATATTCTAAAACAAGAATATATAGCAATATAGCGAATATTCGAAAAAAAACGAATATAGAGCAAAATTCGCAAACACTACTACTCCTAAAGTCAAGTATTTTGCAGCCTTCTTATTGGCCCACAAGCTAGAAACAGTGAGGGTTCATGTGTACTGATAAAAAAAAAAATATTATATTTGAAAAATAAATTTGAATATTCGAAATTACGAATATATATAACTATATTCGAAATATTCGCGAATTTTCGAAGTACCTATATTCGCGATAAAAATTCGAAATTCGAATATTCGTGATCAACACTACTATAGAATACAGTGACTGCACTGGGCCTCTCTGCTATTACAAAACTAGATGCCGGCTCCCACCTCCTGTATTGGGGGTCATTCACACTACACAGGGACACTGTTATGGGGGGGATCTGTGGATGCTATTTATGTGTCATCCACAGATCCCCGCCATAGCAGTGTCATGCCATCCACAGATGTCCCCATAACAGTGCCATCCACAGATCCCCATAACAGTGTCAGCCACAGACCCCCATAGCAGTGCGTCATTCACAGTTCCCCAATAATAGTGTCATCAACAGACCACCATTAGTTCAAAACTCACAAAAAGTACACTTTTTGGTTCAAAATATTATTTTTCTTATTTTCCTCCTCAAAGACCTAGTTGCGTCTTATGGGCTGGTGCGTCTTATAGGGCGAAAAATGCGGTATTTGACCTGTATTTGTACTGGCCTTCAGTAAAATTTATAACCATTGACCATCTAATAGACCTCCAGCCACATACTTACTTGTTCATTTATGCATAAAATCTAATTTAATACAAGTTAGCAAGAACAATTTAGAGTCAGTTTGGGTTACGTTGCAGCTTGATAATCATAAGGTAACTCGTGTAGGTGTGATATATAGACCAACTGGCCAAGTTAAAGAATTAGATGATCTACTAGTTGAGGAAATAGCTAAAATGACATTGAAAGGGGAAGTTATCATTATGGGATACTTTAATCTTCCTGATGTAAGCTGGAAAACCAAAATAGCTAGTTCTGCCAGGAGTACAGATATTCTAAATTCTCTACTGGGATTATCTCGACAGCAAGTAGTTGAGGAGCCAACCCGAAAGGAGGCCATTTTAGATTTAGTATTCACAAATGGGAATTTGGTATCTGATGTTACTGTAGGGGAAAGCTTGGGATCTAGTGATCACCAGACAGAGTGGTTTACTATAAGTACAGTGACTGAGTCACATCACACAAAAACGGACTTTTCTAAAATTAGATTAGAGGTATGAGTCCCTATCAGATTGGAACAGTTTCATTGGAGTCCAGGAGAAATGAGACTACTTAAAAGTGGCACTATTGAAGGCAACAGATAATTGCATTAGGCTAGTCAGTAAAAGCAAAAAAAAGGAAGAGACCACTGTGGTACTCAGCAGAAGTGGCCAAAATCATTAAAAGCAAAAAGATAGCATTTAGAAATTATAAAAAAAAAAAGAGGATGACAGGGAAATTTATAAAATTAGGCAGAGAGAGGCCAAGTAAGTTATAAGAACTTCTAAAGCACAAGCAGAAGAGAAATTACCGTATTTTTCACCCTCTAAGACGCACTTTTTTTCCCCTAAAAAGAGGGGGGGAAATAGCAGTGTGCGTCTTATAGGGCAAATGCTGCGGATTTTGCCGTATTTTCAATGATACGCCCGCCGCAATGCCGCACGGCGGATGTATCAGCTGTGAGGGAGGAGGGGCTGGGGGCCGGAATCTGCATTTATAATGACAGCGGGGCCCGTGCAGTGACTGTATTCTACTACACGGGCCCCGCTCACTGTATAATCGTATCTGTATTCTGTAATAGTTAATTGTGTATATAATGTAATCGCATAATCAGCGCTACTTACAACTACAAGTGCTCGGTAGGTAGCAGAGAGGAGGGAGGAGGCAGGCCGGGAGGACGGGCGGCGCGGCGCGTCACACACTACGTCACGCGCCTGCGCCGCCCACTTTATGAATGAAGCAGGCGGCGTGGGCGCATGACATAGTGACTCACTCTGCCAGCGCCCGTCCTCCCGGCCTGCCTCCTCCCTCCTCTCTGCTACCTACCGAGCGCTTGTAGTTGTAAGTAGCGCTGATTATGCGATTACATTATATACACAATTAACTATTACAGAATACAGATATGATTATACAGTGAGCGGGGCCCGTGTAGTAGAATACAGTCACTGCACGGGCCCTACTGTCATTATAAAAGCAGATGTGACCCCCACCCCTTGTATTGAGGGTCATTCACTACAGGGACACTGTTATGGAGGGGATCTGTGGATGACACATAGCATAAGATGCTATATATGTGTCATCCACAGATCCCCATAATAGTGCCATCCAGAGACCCCAATAAGAGCCACCCACAGATCCCCCATAAGTGTCACCCACAGATCCCCCATAAGTGTCACCCACAGATCTCCCATAAGTGTCACCCACAGATCCCCCATAAGTGTCACCCACAGATCCCCCATAACAGTGCATCACCCACAGATCCCCCATAACAGTGCGTCACCCACAGATCCCCCATAACAGTTCGCCATCCACAGATCCCCCATAACAGTGTGTCATCCACAGACCACAATTAGTTCAAAACCCACCAAAAGCACACCTATTGGTTCAAATTTTTTTTTTTATTATTTTCCTCCTCTAAAACCTAGGTGCGTCTTATGGGCCGGTGCGTCTTATAGGGCGAAAAATACGGTAGCTCAGTCAGTGAAAAAAGTTGATAAGAAATTCTTCAGATACAAAAATGAAAAAAGGAAACTAAAACAAGGAATTACCCAATTAAAAACCAAAAAGGAAGGTATATGGGAGAAGATAAAGAACTAGCTGACTGCCTCAATAAATACTTCTGTTCAGTTTTTACAAAGGAAAATGAAGGAAAAGGACCTCAGTTAGGCAGGAAGACTAATGAACTTTTGATGCATGGGTCTTTACAGAGTAAGAGGTTCTAAGTCAGCTGTCTAAAATTAATACAAATAAGTCACAGGGGCCTGATGGGATACGCCCTATTAAAAGAGCTTAGCGGTGAACTAGCTAAACCATTACCAGATTTATTTAACCAATCACTGGTAACAGGAGTCGTCCCAAAAGATTGGAAATTAGTAAATGTTGTGCCCATTCACAAGAAAGGTAGTAGGGAGGAATTGGGCAACTATAGGCCAGTAAGCCTGACATCAATAGTGGGGAAATTAATGTAAACCATACTTAAGGAGAGGATTGTGAAACATCTAAAATCCCATGGATTAAAAGATGAAAAACAGCATGGGTTTACTTCAGGGAGATCATGTCAAACTAATCTTATAGATTTTTTTGATTGGGTTACTAAAATAATAGATGGCGGAGGTGCAGTAGACATCGCTTATCTAGACTTTAGTAAGGCTTTTGATACTGTCCCACATAGAAGGCTTATCAATAAATTGCAGTCTTTGAGCTTGGGCTCCCATATTGTTGAATGGATTAGGCAGTGGCTGAGGGACAGACAACAGAGGGTAGTAGTCAATGGAGTATATTCAGACCATGGTCTTGTTACCAGTGGGGTACCTCATGGATCTCTTCTGGGACCCATATTGTTTAATATCTTTATCAGCGAAATTGCAGAAGGCCTTTTTGCTGATGACACAAAGATTTGTGACAGGGTTGATGTTCCTAAAGGGATACACCAAATGGAAAAGGATTTAGGAAAACTAGAGGAATGGTGAAAAATCTGGCAACTAAAATGTTATGTTGATAAGTGCAAGATAATGCACCTGGGGCGTAAAAACCCAAGAGCAGAATATAAAATCAGTGATACAGTCCTAACCTCAGTATCTAAGGAAAGGGATTTAGGAGTCATTATTTCAGAAGTCTTAAAGATAGGCAGACAACGTCATAGAGCAGCAGGAAATGCTAGCAGAATGCTTGGGTGTATAGGGAGGGACATTAACAGTAGAAAGAGGGAGGTGCTCATGCCGCTCTACAGAGCACTAGTGAGACCTCATTTGGAGTATTGTGCGCAGTACTGGAGACCATATCTCCAGAAGGATATCAATACTTTGGAGAGAGTTCAGAGAAGAGCTACTAAACTAGTACATGGATTGCAGGATAAAATTTACCAGGAAATATTAAAGGACCTTAACATGTATAGCTTGGAAGAAAGACGAGACAAAGGGGACATGATAGAAACTTTTAAATACATAAAGGGAATCAACAAGGTAAAAGAGGAGAAAATATTTAAAAGAAGAAAAACTGCTACAGGAGGACATACTTTTAAACCTTTGCCCCTCTAATTTAAAACTGATATCAGGAAGTATTACTTTACTGAGAGAGTAGTGGATGCATGGAATAGCCTTCCTGCAGAAGTGGTAGCTGTAAATACAGTGAAGGAGTTTAAGCATGCATGGGATAGGCATAAGGCCATCCTTCATATAAGATAGGGCCAGGGGCTATTCATAGTATTCAGTATATTGGGCAGACTAGATGGGCCAAATGGTTCTTATCTGCTGACACATTCTATGTTTTCTATGTACTCTGAATGCATAATTTTTGAGGCCTATAGTACACTAGCCTGCTGGAAAATTGATATCCAATGACCGTGTAATCTACCTTCAGCCACTTACTTACTTGTTCTTTTATGTACACTGAATGCATAATTTTTGGGGCCTGTAGTACATTGACCTGCTGTAAAATTGATATCCAATGACCATGTAATCTACCTTCAGCCACTTACTTGTTCTTTTATGTATGCTGAATGCATAATTTTTGGGGCCTGTAGTACACTGGCCTGCTGGAAAATTGATATCCAATGACCGTGTAATCCACCTCCAGCCACATACTTACTTGTTCTTTTATGTACGCTGAATGAATAATTGTTGCGGCCTCGGTGGAATTCAACACCAGTGACAACCACATGTTATCATCGAATTTCAACTATTATCATTAGGGGTTTCCTCAAAAAAGGGGATTTCATTAGCCATGTTTTTAATCCAATTTTATAATTTTAGTTATTTTAAACATGTATTTGACCTGTATTTGTACTGGCCTGCAGTAAAATTGATATCCATTGACCGTGTAATATACCTCCGGCAACATAATCACTTGATCTCACTTGATATTTTCTGTCCGGTGAATGCCTAATAATTGGGGCCTGTAGTCCAGTGGCCTACAGTAAAATTTTTATCCATTGACCGCATAATGTACCTCGAGCCACACAATCAGAATTTATTTTATGTCAAGTGAATGCCTAATTGTTAAGGCCCATACTCCTGTGGCCTAAAATAATTTTTTTCTAGGCTACAACGGGGCACATTTCAAAGAATTTTCCTTTAAGACGCATAAAAATGTCCCCTGATTAAGATACATATTTTTTGTTGGAATTTTTGTCATTGATCCGCCTCTAGTATGTCACTGTCCATGTTGTGGGCCAATTTGTACACTTCTACTAAGTATTTGGTGGCTGCAAATATGAGCTGAAGGTTTTCCAGGTTTGCCTGCCATTAAAGTGAATGGGGCCCGCCGCGAAATTGCGGTTCGCAAACATTTGATCGCGGTTTGTGCGTTCACGGCCGATGTTCATCCATCACTACCGAGATATTCCCAAAAAATTACCTGCATTAGCCAATACAATCCTGCCAGCCTTTCACTTAAATCCTAACTGCCATACACACTGTCACATGTCCCTTATCAGCCAATAGAAGCTCGTAGTTCCTACTCCAGTTTGCCATAATAACTGATCACAGGTTTTAGCAGTTCACAAGTCCTGAAATATTCAGTTATATGACGTATGATGGCACAACTACACTGCTACATGCATGGGGGGCAGGGGCCACTATTAAATGGACGGGCGCGGTGGAGTTGACTGTTAAAGAGCTGGCACCGTGGAGGTCACTGTTAGAGGGGCGGCCACTGTGAAAGTCACTGTTAAAAGGGCAGCCACCGTGAAAGTCACTGTTAAAGGGATAGTCATCATTAAAGGGGATGCCACTGTGAAAGTCACTGATAAAGGGACGGTCACCATTAAAGGGGATGCCACTGTGAAAGTCACTGATAAAGGGGCGGTCACCGTTAAAGGGGATGCCACTGTGAAAGTCACTGATAAAGGGGCGGCTTTGTGAAAGTCACTGTTATTTAATATAAAATTGCAATAAATAAATACCCGAGCAACGCCGGGTCATCAGCTAGTCTATATATATAAAAAGGATGTATTTATGTATGTGTGTATGTATGTATGTATGTATGTATGTATGTGTGTATGTATGTGTGTCTGTTCCGCGAAAACTCAAAAACGCAACCATCCATTTCAACAAAACTTAGTATACACATCCATTGCTACCTGGAAAGAAATCTTGCGGGGCTCTCAGCTCTCTAGGACGTACCGTTCCCGAGATATTCAGAAAAAATTACCTGCGTTAGCCAATACAAGCCTGCCAGCCTTTATCTTAAATCCTAACTGCAATACACATGGTCACATGTTCCTTATCAGCCAATAGAAGCTCGCAGGTCCTACTCCTGTTTGCCATAACAATTGATCACAGGTTTTAGCAGTTCATAAGTCCTGAAATATTCAGTTATATGACGTATGATGGCACAACTACACTGCTACATGCATGGGGGGCAGGGGCCACTATTAAATGGACAGGCGCTGTGAAGTTGATTGTTAAAGGGGCGGATGCTGTGGAGTTCACTGTTAAATGGGCGGTCACTGTGGAGGTCACTGTTAAAGGGGCGGTGTCACAGGTAGTACGGGGAAGGAAAGACAACCAAAGGGAACAACAACAAAACTACTACAGACTAGGCCCCAATCCTAGGGAATAAAGAGGTCACCTCCTAGCAAACCTGACTCTCTCCCTAAGCTGCTAACCACATATGCAAGTCTCAAAGGTAGAAATACACATGCACGGGAACCTAAGACTGCTGACACACTGCACCAAAACCTCAGCTTAGGGAACAGGGAAAGAGGCACCAGCTACTTCCAACCTGAAGGAGCCATTGTCTCCCTGAGGCCTAGTCAGGACAGACAACAATAAAAGGGAAAGGACTTTGCTTGAGAAGCAACTGGAACAGGAGAATCACCACACACGCAGAGCACTCCTCAGAAGAACTATCAGCCGCAGGGAAGACAAGGAAGAGGTGGAACATATGAAGAGCCACCTGACTGATAATGAGCAGCATCTGCGAAGGGGTGGAAACCTGTCAGCAACAATGAAAACAATAGAGATCTGTTAGATCGACTCCTGAGTCTTCCGTCTATCTGAACTTCTAAGATCTCTACCAGAGTCGGCGGTGACAGTACCCCCCCCTTCTATGGGTGACCTCTGGACCTCTACGACCACCTTGGTTTGATGTCACTGACGTCAGGAGAGATATTTCTCAGCTAGCAATAACATTACACACACACGGGTATCACTGAGAAATACTCTAACTTTATTATGCTATCGCTTGGCATTATATAGGCAGTAGAAAAGTTTGCATAACAACAGCGTTAAACCAATCAAAAAAGATAAACATTGGTGCTCGTACACATACTACCGAAACATCCTTATATGGTATGTGTACTTGCAGTAAGCAGAAAGAATAGGTATTAATTAGTCACATATAAGAATGTACGCAGTTGTGCCGAATGACCCTGAATAAGGCAAGAAAGTTTGTAAATAGTTCTGGGGGATTCCCAGAATCTGTCCTGGGACAGATAAGCGAACCTAACTCTTGAAACAGTGCGTGGGTGAGATGTTATAACAATTCTTTACATATTTAGAGCAGACAAGATGGAATCACATTTCTCTTCAGACGGGCGCTGTAAAGTTGACTGTTAAAGGGGCGGTCACCGTGGAGGTCACTGTTAAAGGGGTGGTGTCACAGGTAGTACGGGGAAGGAAAGACAACCAAAGGGAACAACAACAAAACAACTACAGACTAGGCCCCAATCCTAGGGAATAAAGAGGTCACCTCCTAGCAAACCTGACTCTCTCCCTAAGCTGCTAACCACATATGCAAGTCTCAAAGGTAGAAATACACATGAACGGGAACCTAAGACTGCTGACACACTGCACCAAACCCTCAGCTTAGGGAACAGGGAAATAGGCAACCAGCTACTTCCAACCTGAAGGAGCCAGTGTCTCCCTGAGGCCTAGTCAGGACAGACACAACAAGAAAAGGGAGAGGACTTTGCTTGAGAAACAACTGGAACAGGAGAATCACCACATAAGCAGAGCACTCAGAAGAACTATCAGCCACAGAGAAAACAAGGAAGAGGTGGAACATATAAAGAGCCACCTGACTGATAGTGAGCAGCATCTGCGAAGGGGTGGAAACCTGTTAGAAACAATGAAAACAATAGAGATCTGTCAGATCGGCTCCTGAGTCTTCCGTCTATCTGACCGGTGAAGCCACGGACGTGGCTGAACACCTGTGACGGGATGCCACAGATGCGGACACTGTAGTTTCTGTGGCAGCCTGTCACAAGGAAAGACCTTTATCGGGGAACCAAACAATACCGTCTACCAAGTGAAGGGCTTCATAAACTGTCGTACGGCGGGTGTGATCTACCTGGCAACATGCATATGTGGACTTCGCTATATAGGTAAAACCTATAGGGAGTTACGTAAACGTATGGGGGAGCATCTCGGGGACATCCCAAACAATAGAGATACCCCCATAGAACGCCATGTACAGGTATCCCATGATGGACGCACCTCGGCCATCAGCTTCATGGCCATTGAACGGGTGCTCAAACCTACACGAGGGGAAGACTGGAATAGACTTATTTTACAGAGAGAGTGCTGGTGGACTTTCACCTTAAATACGGTTGCCCCTCACGGTTTAAATGAGCAATTAAACTTCAGCTGTTTCCTCTAAATACCACTTTTTCAGTCTGAATTCTGGTATCAGTTTTCCTGGTTATTTAACCCCTGTATATATTTTTGGTCCAATAGGGGGACAATGGACACATACTGTCATTTCCCCCTTATTTAAGAGGGACAAGGAGGCTATGGTCCTACCAGACCAATGAGCGGTTTTGCTCCCCCTTGATTCTCTCTTGATTCTATTCTTCTAAATCACTGGAGCCGAGCTCCTCCTATTAATATACTCTTAAGAGGGGGGGCGACCCAGCTATACATCATGCAGACCGGGGGAGCGGTTATGCATGTCTCTTTAAACGTCCCAAGGTGATGTCATACCTTCTGGGTACATAGCCTGATGTGGCTACTCCTGATCACCTGGGACGCTTTGGCTTTGCTGTGCTCCGATCATGTGACCTCCGCGGTGATACAACAGCCTGTGACGTGGGCGCATCGCGGCGGTCACGTGATGCGGAAATACAGCCGTGCGTTCCACCTACTGCCCCATGAAACGCATGGAGGCGATCTGCGCATGCGTGAACATGTGATCGCTATTTTACCGATCACAAGGCCATGCGAATGGTACACCTCCTGTGACGTCATGAATAGGCGCCGGAGGTTATGGGACACTGTACATGGCCCTACAGCCCTTATAAGGGGGCGGTTTTTGCCCCATTAGTTGCCGGTCACCCCACCACTGCAGACACCACCACCCTGGGTCACTGCTTGATGGTGGATTCAGAGCCATACGCCGACCGCTGCCAACTAAATGTAAGTGATCTGCCTCCATGGCCCCATGAGGGCTGATTGATGGAGGCTCATCTATGCTATGTTACTTTACTTTTTTTTTTTTTTTTTTTACCTTCAATGATATCCTCAGACTCAGCCATACCCTGACTGCAGTAATTGCCCCGTGTCCCCTGATGAATCTTGGCGCATCCTCTGAAGAAACACGTCGGGACACATGAGTATATCCCTCACCCTATCCCCTTGTAGTGGATTTTATTGTGGGGTTATGTCTCTATTATTATTTTTTATACATATGTGGTTCCCCTGGACGGGCTTCCCTTTCTTTTTCTTCCCTGTGTTAGGGCCTCATTAGGGTTACCTATACAGGAAGAGAGTTTCAGTCTGGGCCACCCCTTGCGTGGCTTTTTTGGACCCTGTCCCGTGGACACACTTTGTAGGGCGGACCAGGACAAGCAGGGAGGCAATAGGGCTAGTTAGCTTCATTTTTTGACACAGTCTTGCCTGTCTTGCCACCATTGGTCCAGTCCACCTACCCACATCTTGTTTGTTATGTAACTGTTCACTCACTACACCAGATTGAGTGTATATATGTCTTACTCGTTGTATGTCTGTAGGGGCCGTCTTTTATCTCCTATATTCTAATAAAAGTGATATTTTACTAAGTTTACTGCCCCCCATAGTTTTTTCCTGATTGGTAATTGAGCAGTACTCAGGGAGACACTACTGCCTTTCCTGATTGACCATCTTTAATCTTGCGTCTATCTGAACTTCTAAGATCTCTCCTAGAGCCGGCGATGACAGGTGGCCACTGTGAAAGTCACTGTTAAAAAGGCGGTCACAGTTAAAAGGGCGGCCACTGTGAAAGTCACCGTTAAAGGGGCGGTCACTGTTAAAGGGCGGCCACCATGAAAGTCACTGATAAAGGGGCGGCCACTGTGAAAGTCACTGTTAAAGGGGCGGTCACTGTTAACAGGATGGCCACTGTGAAAGTGACTGTTAAAGGGGCGGCCACAGTGAAAGTCACTGTTAAATGGGGGGGGTGTCACCGTTAAAGGGGAGGCCACTGTGAAAGTCACTGTTAAAGAGGCGGTCTCCACTGTGAAAGTCACTGTTAAAAGGGTCACTGCTAACAGGGCGGTCACTGTTAAAGGGGCGACCTCTGTGAAAGTCACTGTTAAAGGGGAGGTCACCGTTAAAGGGGCCATAACTGATCACAGTTTTTACCAATTCGCTAGTCCTGAAATATTCAATCATATGACGTATGACGGCACAACATAAGGGCCCATTCACACGTCCGTAGCGTGTTTTGCGGCTCCACAGAATTGCAAAACACGGACACGGCATTTTGCGGACCGCACATCGCCGCCACTAATAGAATATGCCTATTCTTGTCCGCAATTGCAGACAAGAATAGGACATGTTCAATTTTTTTCGGGAACAGAAATGTGGACCCGGAAGTGCGGGTTCGCATTTCTGGAGCCGGGCCGCACATCGTACCTAACTGCTACATGCATAGGGGGCAGGGGCTACTATTAAACAGACGGGCGCTGTGGAGTTCACTGTTAAAGGGGAGAAAGCTGTAGAGTTCACTGTTAAAGGGGCGGGCACCGTGGAGATTACTGTTAAAGGGGTGGTCACTGTTAAAGATATAGCCACTGTGAAAGTCACTGTTAAAGAGGCAATCACTGTGAAAGTCACTGTTAAAGGGGCGGTCACTGTGAAAGTCACTGTTAAAGGGGCGGTCACTGTAAAAGTCACTGTTAAAGGGGCTGTCACCGTGAACGTCACTGTTAAAGGGGCGGTCATTGTTAAATGGGCGGCTACCATGAAAGTCACTGTTAAAGAGGCGGTAACCAATAAAGGGGCGGCCATCGTGAAAGTCACTGTTAAACTGGCAATCACCGTTAATGGGGCAGCCACTATGAAAGTCACTGTTAAACGTGCGGTCACCGTTAAAGGGGCAGCCACTGTGAAAGTTTCAACGTTAAAGGGGCGGCCATTGTGAAAGTCAATGTTAAAGGGGCTGTTTCCATTAAAGGAATTGTGAAAGCCATTCTTAAAGGGGCGGTCACAGTTAAAGAGACGGCCACTGTGAAAGTCACTGTTAAAGGGGCGGTCACCATTAAAAAGGCGGCCACTGTGAAAGTCACTGTTAAAGGGGCGGTCACCATTAAAAAGGCGGCCACTGTGAAAGTCACTGTTAAAGGGGTGGTCACTGTGAAAGTCACTGTAAAGGGGCGGTCACCATGAATGTCACTGTTAAAGGGGAGGCCACCGTGAAAGTCATTGTTAAAGGGGCGGTCACCGTTAAAGGGTCGGCCACCGTGAAAGTCACTGTTAAAGGGGCGGTCACCATTAAAGGGGCGGCCACTGTGAAAGTCACTGTTAAAGAGGCGGTCACTGTTAAAGGGGCAGTCACTGTTAAAGGGGCGACCATTGTGAAAGTCACTGTTAAAGGGGCGGTCACCGTTAAAGGGGCAACCACTGTTAGAATCACTGCTAAAAGGGCAGCCACTGTGAAAGTCACTGTTAACGGGGCATTCACTATTAAAGGGGTGGCCACTGTGAAAGTCACTTTTAATTGGGCGGTCACTGTTAAAGGGGGGCCATTGTGAAAGTCACTGTTAAAGGGGCATTCACCGTTAAAGGGGCAGCCACTGTGAAAGTCACTGTTATTTAATATAAAATTGCAATAAATAAATACCAAAGCAACACTGGGTCATCAGCTAGTAATGTAGATAAAGTTAATACAAAACACTTATTAATGTATTATGACTGTCCATATTGCCTCGTTTGTTGATTTGATCCATTTTTCAGTCATATTATACACTGCTCAGTTCAAGAGGTTAAGAGCAGCCTGCACTCCAGCAGTGGTGGCCGTGCTTGCTCACTACAGGAAAAAGCACCAACCTGTCTGATGGACAGGATCACGTGAGTGCGCATAGGCCAGCACACTGGATTGCAGGGTGGTCATAACTAGAGTTGAGCGGACACCTGCTCTTTCTGAGGCTGGCCTGTTCTTTCTGAGGCTGCTCTACTAAGTGGCTTCTTATTAAGTGGAGTTAAAAAACCAGGAGTTCTAGAGCTGTGTGTGGTTTTGTGGGAGTGATTGCAGGTGGCTGAGTGTGGATTGCAGCAGAGATCATTGAAAGTTAAGTGTTTGTATTCTCGTACTTGCATTTAAACTTGATTTTTTTTTAATATATTTTTTTCTCTCTGCTTAATTAAGGCGAGTGCCTGGGGCAACCAGGTGCTATAAATTGAACCACTTACACTCTTCAGAGCCTGCTCTTTCTGAGGCTGCTCTACTAAGTGGCTTCTTATTAAGTGGAGTTAAAAAACCAGGAGTTCTAGAGCTGTGTGTGGTTTTGTGGGAGTGATTGCAGGTGGCTGAGTGTGGATTGCAGCAGAGATCATTGAAAGTTAAGTGTTTGTATTCTCGTACTTGCATTTAAACTTGATTTTTTTTTTATATTTTTTTTTCTCTCTGCTTAATTAAGGCGAGTGCCTGGGGCAACCAGGTGCTATAAATTGAACCACTTACACTCTTCAGAGCCTGCTCTTTCTGAGGCTGCTCTACTAAGTGGCTTCTTATTAAGTGGAGTTAAAAAACCAGGAGTTCTAGAGCTGTGTGTGGTTTTGTGGGAGTGATTGCAGGTGGCTGAGTGTGGATTGCAGCAGAGATCATTGAAAGTTAAGTGTTTGTATTCTCGTACTTGCATTTAAACTTGATTTTATTTTTATTTTTTTTTCTCTCTGCTTAATTAAGGCGAGTGCCTGGGGCAACCAGGTGCTATAAATTGAACCACTTACACTCTTCAGAGCCTGCTCTTTCTGAGGCTGCTCTACTAAGTGGCTTCTTATTAAGTGGAGTTAAAAAACCAGGAGTTCTAGAGCTGTGTGTGGTTTTGTGGGAGTGATTGCAGGTGGCTGAGTGTGGATTGCAGCAGAGATCATTGAAAGTTAAGTGTTTGTATTCTCGTACTTGCATTTAAACTTGTTTTTTTTTTTTTTTTTTTTTCTCTCTGCTTAATTAAGGCGAGTGCCTGGGGCAACCAGGTGCTATAAATTGAACCACTTACACTCTTCAGAGCCTGCTCTTTCTGAGGCTGCTCTACTAAGTGGCTTCTTATTAAGTGGAGTTAAAAAACCAGGAGTTCTAGAGCTGTGTGTGGTTTTGTGGGAGTGATTGCAGGTGGCTGAGTGTGGATTGCAGCAGAGATCATTGAAAGTTAAGTGTTTGTATTCTCGTACTTGCATTTAAACTTGATTTTTTTTTTTTTTTTTTTTCTCTCTGCTTAATTAAGGCGAGTGCCTGGGGCAACCAGGTGCTATAAATTGAACCACTTACACTCTTCAGAGCCTGCTCTTTCTGAGGCTGCTCTACTAAGTGGCTTCTTATTAAGTGGAGTTAAAAAACCAGGAGTTCTAGAGCTGTGTGTGGTTTTGTGGGAGTGATTGCAGGTGGCTGAGTGTGGATTGCAGCAGAGATCATTGAAAGTTAAGTGTTTGTATTCTCGTACTTGCATTTAAACTTGATTTTTTTATTTATTTTTTTTCTCTCTGCTTAATTAAGGCGAGTGCCTGGGGCAACCAGGTGCTATAAATTGAACCACTTACACTCTTCAGAGCCTGCTCTTTCTGAGGCTGCTCTACTAAGTGGCTTCTTATTAAGTGGAGTTAAAAAAACAGGAGTTCTAGAGCTGTGTGTGGTTTTGTGGGAGTGATTGCAGGTGGCTGAGTGTGGATTGCAGCAGAGATCATTGAAAGTTAAGTGTTTGTATTCTCGTACTTGCATTTAAACTTGATTTTTTTATTTATTTTTTTTCTCTCTGCTTAATTAAGGCGAGTGCCTGGGGCAACCAGGTGCTATAAATTGAACCACTTACACTCTTCAGAGCCTGCTCTTTCTGAGGCTGCTCTACTAAGTGGCTTCTTATTAAGTGGAGTTAAAAAACCAGGAGTTCTAGAGCTGTGTGTGGTTTTGTGGGAGTGATTGCAGGTGGCTGAGTGTGGATTGCAGCAGAGATCATTGAAAATTAAGTGTTTGTATTCTCGTACTTGCATTTAAACTTGATTTTTTTTTTTTTTTTTTTTTCTCTCTGCTTAATTAAGGCGAGTGCCTGGGGCAACCAGGTGCTATAAATTGAACCACTTACACTCTTCAGAGCCTGCTCTTTCTGAGGCTGCTCTACTAAGTGGCTTCTTATTAAGTGGAGTTAAAAAACCAGGAGTTCTAGAGCTGTGTGTGGTTTTGTGGGAGTGATTGCAGGTGGCTGAGTGTGGATTGCAGCAGAGATCATTGAAAGTTAAGTGTTTGTATTCTCGTACTTGCATTTAAACTTGATTTTTTTATTTATTTTTTTTCTCTCTGCTTAATTAAGGCGAGTGCCTGGGGCAACCAGGTGCTATAAATTGAACCACTTACACTCTTCAGAGCCTGCTCTTTCTGAGGCTGCTCTACTAAGTGGCTTCTTATTAAGTGGAGTTAAAAAACCAGGAGTTCTAGAGCTGTGTGTGGTTTTGTGGGAGTGATTGCAGGTGGCTGAGTGTGGATTGCAGCAGAGATCATTGAAAGTTAAGTGTTTGTATTCTCGTACTTGCATTTAAACTTGATTTTTTTATTTATTTTTTTTCTCTCTGCTTAATTAAGGCGAGTGCCTGGGGCAACCAGGTGCTATAAATTGAACCACTTACACTCTTCAGAGCCTGCTCTTTCTGAGGCTGCTCTACTAAGTGGCTTCTTATTAAGTGGAGTTAAAAAAACAGGAGTTCTAGAGCTGTGTGTGGTTTTGTGGGAGTGATTGCAGGTGGCTGAGTGTGGATTGCAGCAGAGATCATTGAAAGTTAAGTGTTTGTATTCTCGTACTTGCATTTAAACTTGATTTTTTTATTTATTTTTTTTCTCTCTGCTTAATTAAGGCGAGTGCCTGGGGCAACCAGGTGCTATAAATTGAACCACTTACACTCTTCAGAGCCTGCTCTTTCTGAGGCTGCTCTACTAAGTGGCTTCTTATTAAGTGGAGTTAAAAAAACAGGAGTTCTAGAGCTGTGTGTGGTTTTGTGGGAGTGATTGCAGGTGGCTGAGTGTGGATTGCAGCAGAGATCATTGAAAGTTAAGTGTTTGTATTCTCGTACTTGCATTTAAACTTGATTTTTTTATTTATTTTTTTTCTCTCTGCTTAATTAAGGCGAGTGCCTGGGGCAACCAGGTGCTATAAATTGAACCACTTACACTCTTCAGAGCCTGCTCTTTCTGAGGCTGCTCTACTAAGTGGCTTCTTATTAAGTGGAGTTAAAAAACCAGGAGTTCTAGAGCTGTGTGTGGTTTTGTGGGAGTGATTGCAGGTGGCTGAGTGTGGATTGCAGCAGAGATCATTGAAAGTTAAGTGTTTGTATTCTCGTACTTGCATTTAAACTTGATTTTATTTTTATTTTTTTTTCTCTCTGCTTAATTAAGGCGAGTGCCTGGGGCAACCAGGTGCTATAAATTGAACCACTTACACTCTTCAGAGCCTGCTCTTTCTGAGGCTGCTCTACTAAGTGGCTTCTTATTAAGTGGAGTTAAAAAACCAGGAGTTCTAGAGCTGTGTGTGGTTTTGTGGGAGTGATTGCAGGTGGCTGAGTGTGGATTGCAGCAGAGATCATTGAAAGTTAAGTGTTTGTTTTCTCGTACTTGCATTTAAACTTGATTTTTTTTTTTTTTTTTTTTCTCTCTGCTTAATTAAGGCGAGTGCCTGGGGCAACCAGGTGCTATAAATTGAACCACTTACACTCTTCAGAGCCTGCTCTTTCTGAGGCTGCTCTACTAAGTGGCTTCTTATTAAGTGGAGTTAAAAAACCAGGAGTTCTAGAGCTGTGTGTGGTTTTGTGGGAGTGATTGCAGGTGGCTGAGTGTGGATTGCAGCAGAGATCATTGAAAGTTAAGTGTTTTTATTCTCGTACTTGCATTTAAACTTGATTTTTTTTTTTTTTTTTTTTCTCTCTGCTTAATTAAGGCGAGTGCCTGGGGCAACCAGGTGCTATAAATTGAACCACTTACACTCTTCAGAGCCTGCTCTTTCTGAGGCTGCTCTACTAAGTGGCTTCTTATTAAGTGGAGTTAAAAAACCAGGAGTTCTAGAGCTGTGTGTGGTTTTGTGGGAGTGATTGCAGGTGGCTGAGTGTGGATTGCAGCAGAGATCATTGAAAGTTAAGTGTTTGTATTCTCGTACTTGCATTTAAACTTGATTTTTTTATTTATTTTTTTTCTCTCTGCTTAATTAAGGCGAGTGCCTGGGGCAACCAGGTGCTATAAATTGAACCACTTACACTCTTCAGAGCCTGCTCTTTCTGAGGCTGCTCTACTAAGTGGCTTCTTATTAAGTGGAGTTAAAAAACCAGGAGTTCTAGAGCTGTGTGTGGTTTTGTGGGAGTGATTGCAGGTGGCTGAGTGTGGATTGCAGCAGAGATCATTGAAAGTTAAGTGTTTGTATTCTCGTACTTGCATTTAAACTTGATTTTTTTATTTATTTTTTTTCTCTCTGCTTAATTAAGGCGAGTGCCTGGGGCAACCAGGTGCTATAAATTGAACCACTTACACTCTTCAGAGCCTGCTCTTTCTGAGGCTGCTCTACTAAGTGGCTTCTTATTAAGTGGAGTTAAAAAACCAGGAGTTCTAGAGCTGTGTGTGGTTTTGTGGGAGTGATTGCAGGTGGCTGAGTGTGGATTGCAGCAGAGATCATTGAAAATTAAGTGTTTGTATTCTCGTACTTGCATTTAAACTTGATTTTTTTTTTTTTTTTTTTTTTTCTCTGCTTAATTAAGGCGAGTGCCTGGGGCAACCAGGTGCTATAAATTGAACCACTTACACTCTTCAGAGCCTGCTCTTTCTGAGGCTGCTCTACTAAGTGGCTTCTTATTAAGTGGAGTTAAAAAACCAGGAGTTCTAGAGCTGTGTGTGGTTTTGTGGGAGTGATTGCAGGTGGCTGAGTGTGGATTGCAGCAGAGATCATTGAAAGTTAAGTGTTTGTATTCTCGTACTTGCATTTAAACTTGATTTTTTTATTTATTTTTTTTCTCTCTGCTTAATTAAGGCGAGTGCCTGGGGCAACCAGGTGCTATAAATTGAACCACTTACACTCTTCAGAGCCTGCTCTTTCTGAGGCTGCTCTACTAAGTGGCTTCTTATTAAGTGGAGTTAAAAAACCAGGAGTTCTAGAGCTGTGTGTGGTTTTGTGGGAGTGATTGCAGGTGGCTGAGTGTGGATTGCAGCAGAGATCATTGAAAGTTAAGTGTTTGTATTCTCGTACTTGCATTTAAACTTGATTTTTTTATTTATTTTTTTTCTCTCTGCTTAATTAAGGCGAGTGCCTGGGGCAACCAGGTGCTATAAATTGAACCACTTACACTCTTCAGAGCCTGCTCTTTCTGAGGCTGCTCTACTAAGTGGCTTCTTATTAAGTGGAGTTAAAAAACCAGGAGTTCTAGAGCTGTGTGTGGTTTTGTGGGAGTGATTGCAGGTGGCTGAGTGTGGATTGCAGCAGAGATCATTGAAAGTTAAGTGTTTGTATTCTCGTACTTGCATTTAAACTTGATTTTTTTATTTATTTTTTTTCTCTCTGCTTAATTAAGGCGAGTGCCTGGGGCAACCAGGTGCTATAAATTGAACCACTTACACTCTTCAGAGCCTGCTCTTTCTGAGGCTGCTCTACTAAGTGGCTTCTTATTAAGTGGAGTTAAAAAAACAGGAGTTCTAGAGCTGTGTGTGGTTTTGTGGGAGTGATTGCAGGTGGCTGAGTGTGGATTGCAGCAGAGATCATTGAAAGTTAAGTGTTTGTATTCTCGTACTTGCATTTAAACTTGATTTTTTTATTTATTTTTTTTCTCTCTGCTTAATTAAGGCGAGTGCCTGGGGCAACCAGGTGCTATAAATTGAACCACTTACACTCTTCAGAGCCTGCTCTTTCTGAGGCTGCTCTACTAAGTGGCTTCTTATTAAGTGGAGTTAAAAAACCAGGAGTTCTAGAGCTGTGTGTGGTTTTGTGGGAGTGATTGCAGGTGGCTGAGTGTGGATTGCAGCAGAGATCATTGAAAATTAAGTGTTTGTATTCTCGTACTTGCATTTAAACTTGATTTTTTTTTTTTTTTTTTTTTCTCTCTGCTTAATTAAGGCGAGTGCCTGGGGCAACCAGGTGCTATAAATTGAACCACTTACACTCTTCAGAGCCTGCTCTTTCTGAGGCTGCTCTACTAAGTGGCTTCTTATTAAGTGGAGTTAAAAAACCAGGAGTTCTAGAGCTGTGTGTGGTTTTGTGGGAGTGATTGCAGGTGGCTGAGTGTGGATTGCAGCAGAGATCATTGAAAGTTAAGTGTTTGTATTCTCGTACTTGCATTTAAACTTGATTTTTTTATTTATTTTTTTTCTCTCTGCTTAATTAAGGCGAGTGCCTGGGGCAACCAGGTGCTATAAATTGAACCACTTACACTCTTCAGAGCCTGCTCTTTCTGAGGCTGCTCTACTAAGTGGCTTCTTATTAAGTGGAGTTAAAAAACCAGGAGTTCTAGAGCTGTGTGTGGTTTTGTGGGAGTGATTGCAGGTGGCTGAGTGTGGATTGCAGCAGAGATCATTGAAAGTTAAGTGTTTGTATTCTCGTACTTGCATTTAAACTTGATTTTTTTATTTATTTTTTTTCTCTCTGCTTAATTAAGGCGAGTGCCTGGGGCAACCAGGTGCTATAAATTGAACCACTTACACTCTTCAGAGCCTGCTCTTTCTGAGGCTGCTCTACTAAGTGGCTTCTTATTAAGTGGAGTTAAAAAAACAGGAGTTTAAGAAAAGGAGTTTGGGAACTAAGGTTGGATATAATTTCCTTGTGTGTTGTTGGCTTAATTTTACGTGGTCCTTCGACTACAGCAGACAGGATCTAAATAATTTATACTGTTTTACTTTTTTACTGTTGTAATCCCCATTTAGTATGTGTTACACAATTTACAACGCAGTCCAGTGCACATCTTGCATGATGTATGCAGTCCTGGAACAGGAGTTCAAGGGTGTATATCTGTGTTCTAGATGTGAGCAAATTACCCGTTTGGAATCGCAGATCGAGTCTCTAAATGGGCAAGTTGCAACACTGAGAGGCATTGATAATTTGCAAAAGAGTTTGCTTCTCACCGAGCAAGCACTCTTTGGGGTAGATGAGGGGGAGGGTGACAGAGAGGAGGCTGAGGAAAGTGAGGTAGCTAGCTGGGTAAAAGTTAGAAAGCGGGGTAGAGGGAAGAGTGCCAGGGAGGCTAGCCCTGATCTGACACACCCCAACAAGTTTGCACGTTTGGCAGATGAGGGGGATGTCAGTCCGGGGACGGCACTGCTGCAGCCAGACACTTCCTCTGCCAGTCAGGGGAATGTCAGCTCCAGTAAGCAGGGAACCAGGAGAGCAGGGCAGGCCAGACAGGTGCTGGTAGTGGGAGACTCCATTATTAGGGGAACAGATAGGGAAATCTGTCACAAAGACCGTGATCGCCGAACAGTGTGCTGTCTTCCTGGCGCTAGAGTTCGACACATCGCGGATCGGGTTGACAGATTACTGGGAGGGGCTGGAGATGATCCAGCGGTCATGGTCCATATCGGAACCAATGACAAAGTTAGAGGTAGGTGGAGAGTCCTTAAAAATGATTTCAGGGATTTAGGTCAAAAGCTGAGGGCAAGGACCTCAAAGGTAGTATTTTCCGAAATACTGCCTGTACCACGAGCCACACAAGAAAGGCAATGGGAGATTAGGGAGATTAACAAGTGGCTCAAAAACTGGTGTAGGAAGGAGGGGTTTGGGTTCCTGGAGAACTGGGCCGATTTTTCTATCGGCTACAGGCTCTATCGTTGGGACGGGCTGCACCTCAATGGGGAAGGGGCAGCTGTGCTGGGGAGAAAGATGGCTAGAAGGTTGGAGGAGTGTTTAAACTAGGGACTGGGGGGGAGGGTAATTACGTTATAGGAGGGGAAGATAGTGCAGATAGAGACCGGGGGCAAGGTAATAAGAATAGGGGAGGAATGGAAGGAGGGACTAGAACAGTACAGAAGGAAAGGTGTAGGGTAAAAAATATACATAAACCTCTCAAATGTATGTATACTAATGCCAGAAGCCTGACTAATAAAACTGGTGAACTGGAATTAGTGATGTGTGAGGAGGACTATGACATAGTGGGAATAACTGAGACATGGCTGGATGAAAGCTATGACTGGGCAGTTAATGTACAAGGTTACAGTCTGTTTAGAAAGGATCGTCAAAACCGGAGAGGGGGAGGGGTCTGCCTTTATATAAAGTCCTGTCTAAAGCCCACAGTCCGAGAAAATATAAGTGAGGGACATGAACATGTGGAGTCACTGTGGGTAGAGATACATGGAGCTAAAAACAACAATAAATTACTAATAGGAGTTTACTATAAACCACCGAATATACCAGAGTCCACAGAAAATCTACTACTAAACGAGATAGACGAGGCGGCAAATCATAATGAGGTGGTTATTATGGGGGACTTCAACTACCCAGATATAGACTGGGAAACTGAAACTTGTATATCTCATAAGGGAAACAGGTTCGTGGCAATAACCAAAGACAATTACCTCTCCCAACTGGTTCAGGACCCGACTAGAGGGACGGCCATACTGGACTTAGTATTAACCAATAGACCTGACAGAACAACAGACGTGCAGGTTGGGGGACACCTGGGAAATAGTGACCATAAAGTAATAACCTTCCAATTATCATTCAAAAGAGCGTTTCTACAGGGAGGAACAAAAATACCAAACTTCAAAAAAGCTAAATTTAGCCAACTAAGAGAGGCCATAGGCCAAACTAACTGGGACAAAGTCCTCACAAATACAGACACAAAATGGGATATCTTTAAAAACATCCTAAAAACTCATTGTGAGAGGTACATACCATATGGTAATAAAAGGTTAAGGAACAAAAAGAAACCAATGTGGATAAATAGAACTGTAAAGAAAGCAATAAATGACAAAAAGAAAGCATATAAAACACTAAAACAGGAGGGTAGCACGGAAGCACTGAAAAACTATAAGGAAAAAAATAGAACATGTAAAAAACAAATAAAAGCGGCCAAACTAGAGACCGAGAGATTAATTGCCAAAGAGAGTAAAACTAACCCTAAAATGTTCTTCAATTATATAAATGTTAAAAAGTATAAATCTGAAGGTGTTGGCCCTTTAAAGAGTAATGAGGGGGGAGTCGCAGAGAGCGACGAGGAGAAAGCAAAGCTGTTAAATATTTTTTTCTCCAATGTATTCACTGAGGAAAATAAACTGTCAGATGACATGCAGAATGTAAAAATAAATTCCCCATTAAAAGTGTCCTGTCTGACCCAGGAAGAAGTACATCAGCGACTTAAAAAGATTAAAATAGACAAATCGCCAGGACCGGATGACATACACCCCCGTATCCTAAAGGAATTAAGTAATGTCATAGCCAGACCCTTATTTCTGATATTTGCAGACTCTATACTGACAGGGAATGTCCCACAGGATTGGCGCGTGGCATATGTGGTGCCAATATTCAAAAAGGGGCCAAAAACAGAGCCTGGAAACTATAGGCCGGTAAGTTTAACATCTGTTGTGGGTAAACTGTTTGAAGGTTTTCTGAGAGATGCTATATTAGAGCATCTCAACGGAAATAAGCAAATAACGCCATATCAGCATGGCTTCGTGAGGGATCGGTCATGTCAGACTAATTTAATCAGTTTCTATGAGGAGGTAAGTTCTAGACTTGACAGCGGCGAATCAATGGATGTCGTATATCTGGACTTCTCCAAAGCATTTGACACTGTACCACATAAAAGGTTAGTATATAAAATGAGAATGCTCGGACTGGGAGAAAACATCTGTATGTGGGTAAGTAACTGGCTGAGTGATAGAAAACAGAGGGTGGTTATTAACGGTACACACTCATATTGGGTCACTGTCACTAGTGGAGTACCTCAGGGGTCAGTCTTGGGCCCTATTCTCTTCAATATATTTATTAATGATCTTGTAGAAGGCTTGCATAGTAAAGTATCAATTTTCGCAGATGACACTAAACTGTGTAAAG